>NC_062536.1:9790362-10095362 GCF_022655615.1 Tachysurus fulvidraco
CACCTCCTCGATGCTGACTGGCTGTGCAAAGATCTTGGCCTGGTCTTTTTCCTGCAGCTGCTCCAACACTGCCTTCAGCAAAATGTTTAACGGAGAGAGCTGCACTTCTAAAATTGACTGCTGCAGTTTAATCTGTGGAGAAACCAAGAAACAATGAACATGCAGAGAAGAAGAATAAATGCAAATGGTTAGTTTACCTGCACTCTGTGGCATTGAGGACACAGTATGTTCCCTGAAATTAGGTTGATCTGAGGAAATGCTTCACAAATGCACTCAGTAAACCTTACGATTACAAATCGAATGACTACTATTAGAATTAATCGTCAATATCTTTTGTTACTTAAAACATCTCTAATTGGCATTTCACATTTCCTATGGTTTGTCTTCCTGCAATCTGGTGTCATTATTGTGTCATATAGCTGCATTGTAGTCTGGAACTTCCAGCCCAGCACCAGCCATATGCACTACTTCGGTGTTGGAGCTCTCATCAATATGACATTGAACATCGTTGGGAAAAGGTGAATAAAAAAGAAGCTTTTCTCTCTCTTTATTTTTTGTTCTCAGGGACACCACTGTAAATGCCACGCTGATGTCACAGGATGACATCACTAGCAAAATTTCTCTTAGGAATAATGAAAATACGGCATCGGCTAACAAAGCAACAGATGAACACCCATGTCACTAAGCAGAACCACCTAAGCAGACTGATATAAGTCTGTTTTGCTTTAGGTTTCTTTAGGCATCTTTGCAGTTGTATCACTGTCTCCTTATATGCTTTCTGAGCTTCGAGATCTTCCTAAAAGTAGCTGAGAGAAACAGTAAAACCAGGTCATTACCTCCTCTCTCTTGAGCTTCTCTCTCTTCCTGATAAGCTCCAGCAATAGCCTGGCTCTCTCGAGGTCATGCCTCAAACGCTGCCACTCCTTCAGCTGCTCCTTCAGTGCCCGGCTCTCCTCCTCGCTGTGCTTCTGCACAAATGAAACACAAAGGTTTCAGATAACATTATTCAACATGTTCAAGCCACTGAAGCGCAGGGTCTCGTCGGACTCACAGGCTGGGCAGTTTTCTGGGACTGGAGGCTGGAGTGCAGTCGTCTGATCAGCGGCAGTCCGTTCCGTGATTGTCTCTTCAAGGTCCAGTAGTTCAAGGCCAGCTCGACAAATGCCTTTTTTCTCTGGAGAGATACTTGACTGAGGATGGAGTCCAACCTGTTGCATATAGGAAGGAGATTAGAGGGACGATGGATGAGCTGAAGTCGCTCAGCTCTCCTGTTTAATTAACAAAACCCAAACAAAAATCACCATGAAGTATGATCTTATTACCACAACAAACATTTGTGTGCACTCAGCCTTAATACCATTTTGTAGTTCCATACGTTAAAGAAGTGCCTACCACATCTAAAGAGCATGCAATTACTTCAGACAATTATTTGCCTGTACTGAAACCTCAAAACAGTAATAAAGGACATAACGGTATGTGACTATGACACATGACACGTGTTCTTTGTCACAACAAATCACGTAAACATGCTATCACTTCATGAATCACCCGACAATGTTTTTGCACATCCCCTTTAACTGTGAAATAAATCTCAACTTTCCAACAAGACAATACATTAGGCTTAAGGTTGCAAACAGGTTAATAACTAAAAGAACCATGTAATAACATTAATTACGGGTTCGAATATCCAGCACTGGAACCTTTTTTTAAATTCTGCTTCACAGCCACCTGGGGGTCCAAATTTTCGATGAAAAAAAAACTTCATAGGAACAGATATAAGCGTTTCCTCCTTTAACTTTAAAGTGTCAACACTCCAAACAAAGTGATCCTGTGAAGTGATATAACGCGATAAGTATTTCGGTATCATCAGTAATTTGTACATACATGACTCTCTCTTTCCCTCTAACACTTACCTATGAGGTGGAAAACTACACACAGTAATAGCTGGAACTGCTGCTACCGACTCTACACTCTTTTTGTTTTTTTTGTTCTTTTGCTTTTTAGTCAGACTCCTTTTCTTCTTGGGTGTCCGACAGAATCCGTTTTTGGTTGCGCATTTGGGGTCATTGTATATATTGAGGGGTCTCTTGACGCACCCGTTGGGCGTGTGAGCTCCGCAATAGGCTGTCTTCTTCACAGTAAAGGTGGGGTCACCAGCATCGTTAGTCTCTTTCATGGGCTCCATCTTCAAGAAAAGACCGGCTTTCTGTGCACAGCTGACGTGGAAGGCTGTGTAGCAGTTAGCCTTGTGGCACTGGATGCAGGCGCCGACGCCTTTCTCCTTACAAAGGTAGCAGGTGAGTTTCCAGCGGGCGGGTGGAATGTTGGCTACGCCATCAATGGGCTCAATGAAGACCGTGTTAGAGAAGCCAACCTCGGGCACCCACAGAGCACAGACCACATGCCCCCAGCGGTCATCCTCGGTCTTCTTGACGGCGCCACCTTTGTTGGGGCAAAGGATGCAGTCGGCGGGCTGAGTGGGAGACTGCAGGCAATGGCGGCACAACCACTGTCCCTCTGGGATGTAGGGAACTCCGTAACACTCCTGATGCACTGCGAGATTACACATGTCACAGAAAAGGATGGCATTGCTGTCCTGACATTCTCCATCCATGCAGACACAGCATACTGCGTCCTCGTCCACCAGAGACTGTGGATCCTGCTGACCCTGGCTCTCCAAGAAGGACTCCTTCTCAAAGCGGTCCACGAGGAACTCAAAGACGTTGGGAGAGACTTGACTGAAGCCTTCACTGCGTCTCTTTTCGTTGACAAGCTCCAGCCACGCGTAGTCTTCCTCATCCATGTCATATTCAACTTCCTCATCTAGCTCCTCTGGGGTTTTCTCTTCGTACCTATAATACGTCTGAGATCTTCGTGGCACGGCTGGTAGGTTATACTCCACAGTGCGGAATTTTGGTTCAGGCAGAGTGCAGGATGATGCCTGAGCCCCTTGTGTGTTTACAGCGGCGTTCTTTTTCAGGCGGTTGTTTTTTAGACGTGCCGACCGCAACGGGGCCTGCTGCGGTTTTTCTGTGTTCTCCTTGTTGCTGGTGCATTCCATGATCTCCTGAGCCACAGGGTCGTCATCGGTGATGACGTCAAGCTTGTCAAAGATGCTTATCCGGTGCACACGGCCATCGACATCCAGCTCCACCATGCGCTGGGCTTGTGCGTAGGTCAGGGTCTCCCTGTTTGGTGATGGTTTAATGGGAGAGGGCGCCCGCTGAAGTGCAGGGATCTTGTTGTTCCGGGCTTTCTTCCCCATCGTGAACCCTCAAATATCTGCAGAAGAAAACACATTGAATTAACAGATGTCATTCCAGTCACAGCATAACATTTATACAGTGCGCACACTAAACTAAAATAAGCAAGCAGTCAGAACCATTGACTCATACACACTCACGCTACATTTACAATTTGAAAGCTGGCCAATGAAATTTCATCTTGCTCAGCTGAAATCAAAAGGTCTCAGTTACAGGTATATCAGCTTCTCAAATATGGAAGAAATATAGAAGTGAAAAGAAAAAAGTTTTCCAGCCTTCTGAGAGGATGGGGTGCCTGACGATCGTTCGATCGATCGATAGATAGATGTGATGGTAAAGTCCTTCTGACCTATAAATACAATTTACACATGACTTGAGATCTTTATAAAAGCCAGCCACACATGTTGTTAATGTGATATAACCGCAGAGCAAAACCACACATCTATCATAAAACACCCAACGAAGCAGAGACATAAAACAAACCCTCTGTCAGTTTGTGAGCATCACTGTGACACTGATCTGTAGCAGTCTTCAGCTGGGAAACTCCTTAACGCAAACTCATACAAAAGGTGGACCAGAAGCACGTGAACATCCGTGAAGAGCGGAAGCGTCTCCATGGTGATTAACAGTTACAGATTTTGTTGCACACCACAGTTATGGGTGTTGTAGATTGGGGGGCGGGGAAACACACACACACACACACACACACACACACACACACACACACACACACGACCCCAAATCTCCAGTCTCACATTCAGCCCACTACTGTTTATTTTTGGCCGAACTGCTACTAATAAAACACTAAAACACCAAATGGCGGCATAGCATTAGTTTATTGCAGGCACTGTGCTCCTGGAGACCCTTTAAATAGATGTCACAACAACAAGCAGATTTCACTGCAAGCAGATTTGTATCTGACTCAGATCACAACAGATCCCATCGTCAGACTGCCATCATTGTGTAGAGCAGCAGCGCATCATTACCTGGGAGGCCCTGTGCTTGTATATGGAGACAGAGGCAATGGCGACACGGCCTGCTCGGCGGCTCTGATTCCGCACACAATGTTCTCATCCAAAGGGCGCAGGCTGAGCTTCCTGTTGACAAATTAGAATCAGAATTAAAGCCGTTCACGATGGCCTCCAAGACTACGCTTCCCGAAACGTGCAAAACGGCCGTAACGTCGGTTTAAAAGCCATCCGTTGAATCAGCAACGTCCTCCTTCTCTTCTCTTCCCTGTTAAACGCAGAGCTGCTACAAGCGTCGCCTTCCCCCCCACAACAATGCGGACGGGTTCGCTACGTAAAGCGCCACCCACTACGCGCAACGTCATGACGCTCCACAAACACGTTGTCGCCACGGCCGCGTTCCAAATACAGTCAACCTACCTACGTAAGGGCGCTAGTCGTGGAAGGAAACGCACGCGCTGATAAAGTTTTCACTTTATCGAGTGCACGCGTAGGTCTGGGAGCGCGCCGATTGGAATGGAACCCAAACAGGCTTTGGGGGTTAATTTTCATTTCCTCGCCCTTTGAAGAAACGTATTTATTTTGTCCGCTCTAAACGGATATAGGTTGTTTTATTATGGAAGATGATTACAGTCTAGATAATGTGTTGTTTAGTAATAATAATATTTAATTAGATATATGTTTGTAAACACGTTTAAAAACAGTGCTTGTAAAGGATCAGGAGATAATAGGCTATATTTAAATCCCCAAAGAGCCCCGTTTGTTTGCCCCACCCCTGCTGGCGCCTTGGTGCCCCTGAAAGAGACCCTCAGGTCAAGAAACCCCGTATGTTTGCCTCCCTAACCAGATAAGTCCAACACATTTCCTTAAAATAAAGTGCTCTCTAGAAACGAGGAGAATAAACAATCACTGCGTTTTGTTTTTTCAGCGTTTATACACCGACAAAGCCCCGGTTGCCCTGGCGACCCCGAATTATAACGCGGTCGACGAGTTTTTGTTTTTTAAGCTAATAAAGAATTGTCCTCTTGCCGCCATGTTGAAAACCGTCATGACGTCACTACGTCGCGTTTCTTCCGCCCGACGCTGAGTGGAGCTGCAACTGCTGAGTGTTGTTTAAACCGCACCGGAGAGACAAAGCCACGAAAATAATCACCTCGCTTTGGATCAATCAGTCGTGTTTATTTACCTTATTAAACAACTCGTATTGATTGAATCACGCACCAGGGACTGAAGGTATGTGAGATTGTTTACATTCCTCCGAGCTGAGACGTTAAACTGCAGTAATAAATAACGCTGTGTGGGGTTTCGGTTAGATCCACTTTCTCTGGTTGGTTCTACCTACCTCCAGGATCTGGTTCTGCCCCGCCAGGCAGGTTATTGCCCCCCTGTGCTGTGGGCCGCGTTAGCTAACTAAAGAAAAAGGTTCTTCTTCAGCATCGTATCCCACTAACCCTTAAACCATCCTCGCCTCATTTTTTACACGTCTAATGTCAGGATGTATGAAGTCTCTCTTTGCTTTAGTTGCTCTGTCAGTCTGCTCTTAATCCATGTGACAGTTTGGTGGCCAACGTTAGCTTCAACCATTAGCATGAAGAGGTGAAGATGCTAAGCTAACAGGCTAACTTGCTGCTCCAGATGCTAAGATAACAATAATAACAACAATAACATGAATAATCATCATTATTAATAATAATAATAATACAATTAGGATGTAGTACACAGCCCATATTACAAACTTGACATAAATTAGGAACACTTTTCTACAAAAATGTGATATTAATCATTAAAACACGCTATTATCATTGCCTGGATAACAATAACTATAAAACTATATTTTTTTAATTAAAAGACTGTTTATTTATATTATTAGCACCACCACTCATACTACTTATGGGTTATCTGTTGTTAGGTAAACGCGTTAAAACGGTTGTTGTTTATTTTATTACAAGCTGTTTAACCAGTGTGTATAGGGGAAAACAAACAAACAATCAAAAAAACAGGCAATCTTATACCGCGTTAAACAAGCAAAAAGTAGGAAAACATTTTGTTTGTTTATTTATCTCTCTCTTCTGACACAAACAAACAGCGACACGGTTAGCTAACGTTGATTCATTTTCCGGATCTGAGGTCATTATTATAGCTGAAACCTTTTGAATATGCTGTTATACACATTCGCCTTGTATTGTTTACATTTATTTCCCACAGCGCTGTTGTTTGAGGTTTATTATTTAAGCTTTATTGCTTTTGTTTCGGTTTAAATGGAGTAAAATGGGGGGGAAGAGACGTATATACTGCAGTTCCGGGTTAAAGTAGCCCAACACTGTCAAACACCAGTTTCACCATCTGCTCAAGGTGAACAGCTCAGTACTGTTTAAAATACACCTCATAATGTTGATCTCTTTCCTTAAGGGGATATAAATTGCATTTTGATAGCCGATATGTTGATTAGAATCGAGTTCAGCTCAGTGCAGAAATAGTTTGAGGTACTTTATATTTCTATTTATTCACTTTTGTTCACAGACAGTAATCTGTAAATTATTATTGTGTAAATGTGTGTTAATTTTAATACCCAGGCATTGTATAGGACTTAATCATGGGATTTGAACTTGCATCATCCACTAGCACCAACGTGCCCTTTTAATTTTTTATTTATACACCTCATTTTCATGATGTACAATGGATTTGTTTTAGTCTTAAATCTGACTGGTCTGAAGGTGAGGAATAATGTTTTATAACAGCAGCTCTGACATTAATGCACTTGTGCACTTCAAATTTAATTTGTTTCGCACATTTATATTAAAACCCTAGTTGTAATGTTTCTGTAATAACAGTACACTGGGACTTATGTGATGGATGTTCAACATAGTTTAACCCCAATAAAAAATAAAAACAGATTAAAACATATTTGACAAAGAAAACCATTATTAATATTGTGAGTTTATTTACCGTTTCAGGACAGGAGTCTCCCAGATGTCAGCCCTTTATATTGGTTAGTAGGTTTTCTGCTATAGAAAAGTTGTTCAGGATAGAAGCCTTTGTGCTTTCTGTTGTTTCAGTAATATGAAAAGCTGTGCTTTTATTTTATTAACTTCAAGAGAGAAGAAAAGAGACTGGTGAGGGAATGACATGCACATACCAAAATATTAAATGTAAGAAATGTATACGCGATGTTTAATAATAATTGGTAAATAGTACTAAACATTGCAGATTCATTTAGATAGAGTTTAGATTAATTTTATTGAAATATATATATAATATATATTTAGAAATGTCTAAAATGTAAAACAGCATATAAACATGCAAGAATATATGTCTATGATGTTCTTTCCTCGTGTTAGTAAGATAGTATTTGCCCATTAAACTGTAGACATAAGTAATGTTCTTGTAACTATGCTGTTCATGAAGTCATTTTTCACGACCTCTGCAGTCTAGCCAAATATCCAAGACAAAATACAGCTAATATATTTCACATTGCACATGCAGGCAAGAAACCAAAAAATCTTAGTACTAATCAGTAAAAATAGAATATTAATTATTGTTAAGGAACATTAAATTAACTGTGCCCTGGAGTGTTTGAATAACACTACTTTACACTAATCTATAAATAACTGCCTCTTTTTAGCAAAATTTTCTCTTAATTCTCTTCTTTCTCTTCTGTACAGATTCCATTAAGTAAAGAAGTTTCCACTCTCCTACATGGATATGTTTCGCATGTCTTTATCATCTGACTTGAAACGTAACACACCACTGTAGCCATTGGACTGGATGTTTGACGACACAGCCACACAGATGACACTGGAACACTCGACAAGCTGCTTTCATTAGAGAAAGTTTGGTTTCTTAGCAGAAATCCTGTCTGCTAAAATGGACGGGGAGGAAGGCTTTTCCCAAAAGACTGATGACGTGCATTTGGACCATAATTGTTCTGTGGAGAACGACAAGAGGAAAGAGGTAAAAAGCACCTGTTTGAAAATTGAGGGGCAAGACGGTTATGTTTTCAAATCATACAGCATGACCCCACACGAGAGTCCACTGGCAAAAAAGTCTTCACCCGATAACATATCTTCTCAGGTTGATGGACATTTAGAAGATGGTCAAGAGGAAGAAACCTGCTATAAGCAGGACTGCCCAACTTCTCCAGCCATTTCAGATGATACAACTCAGACTACTGAACTAGACAAAGACGATTCGGTAAATGACATGAGTGTGCGTATTAAAGAGGAACCAACTGAAACGGGTGAAAGTTCTCAGGAGGACGATAAGTTATTCTTTGATGGGGCTGTAGGCCCCTTTGTCACTAGAAGTAATGATGATGATTATGATAACCTACTGAGTGGCTACACAAGTACTCTTTATGATGTTGCAATGGATGCAGTCACACAAAGCCTTCTGACGTCTATTAGAAACCCTCTAAATCCAAGAAAAAAATCCCCTGCATGGAACCATTTTTTCATATCTCCTCGCGATAGTACCAAAGCTATCTGTATGTATTGTATGAAAGAGTTCAGTCGGGGTAAAAATGAGAAAGACCTCAGCACTAGTTGTTTAATGAGGCATGTACGAAGGGCTCACCCTACTGTACTTTTACAAGACAGTGACTCGCCAAATACTTCATCTAACTCTGCCTCATGTCTAATACCTCCTGTCAAATCACCAAATAACGATCTGGCAGCTAGCAGTAAATCCCACTTAATCAGTCACACCTCACCGTCCAACACAACAGAAGCCGCAGATGTAGCATCCAAAGAGGCGTCCCAAAAAGCCAAGCCAAAAGTGGAAAAGAGTGCCAAGGCTGACTCTGGTGCAGCCCCATCCCCTCATTCCATTAACAACCACACCGATGATGCCATGGACATCGGGTCTGACGGCTCAGGATCTACCCCCAAGAGTGCAAATTCTCGGAGACGATCGGCTGTGTGGAAACACTTTTATCTGTCTCCTGCTGATAGCTCCAAAGCAGTGTGTATTCACTGCATGAATGAGTTTAGTCGGGGTAAAAATGGAAAAGACCTAGGGACAAGTTGTCTAATTCGCCATATGTGGCGAGCCCACCGAGACATTGTCATAGAAGAAAACGGACAGGGTTCAACAATTCCTCCACCATATTCAACCCCACCAACGTTATTATCACACGTGCAGATGCAGGACCATGTAGAGGTTAAAAAGGAACCCCAGTGTACCTCCTCATCCCCTGAAACCATGTCCGATGAAGTGCCCATGGACGACAGCATGAAATGTGAAAATATGGATTTAAAAGAGGAGTTACATGACACCTCATATCATTCTGGACAAGAGTCTTCACTGAACATGTCTTTTGGTCTTAAAAGTGAAAGTATACAGCTGTCATCATCTCCAGACGAATCTGCTGAAGTCTTGAACCTAACTCAAGAGCCAAGCTCGGTTTTCCAACAAAACAAAAAGATCATGAAAAGAGTGAAATCTGAAGTATGGCACCACTTCATTGTCTCCCCAGGCGACCAACTTAAAGCTTTGTGTCGGTACTGTCCATGCGTCATTAGTCGCGGCAAGCGTGGAGACTTCGGCACAAGCTGTTTGATGCGCCATCTGATGAGACGGCATCCCGATGTCCTCAAGAACCAAAAAAGCACAATTGACAAAGCGACCTTACCTCAGCAACTCCACAGCACCCTCGCCGATGAGGATGGGATGTCGTCCAACGTGTCCGACAACCCTGCTACCGAGAAGAAACAGCACACGCAAACCATTTTTAGCAAAAAGACTTCGAAGCTGTGGAATCACTTTTCTCTTTCTTCTGCAGACCCCACAAAGGTTGTCTGTTTGCACTGTAATCGCACAATAAGCAGGGGGAAAAAGACAACAAACCTGGGCACTAGTTGCTTGTTTAGGCACATGCAGAGGTTTCATGGGCATGTGCTTGAAAATAATAGTAATATCTCAGGTGATCCAACGTCTGCTGAAATTCAAGTCAAACAGAAGCTGTTGGACACATCTACTTATGTGGAGAGTAGTGAGAAATTTGATGAGTGTCACCCAGTTGCCAAAAAAATCACCAAACTCATTGCTGAAATGCTTGCACTGGATCTCCAGCCATCGACTGTGGTGGAAAACATTGGTCTGAACCGATTACTGGAATACCTCCAACCACAGTATTCTCTTCCTTCATCATCATACTTCACCAGCACTGCCATACCAGAAATGTACGAAAGTGTAAAAAAGGTTGTCCTGACTCACCTCAAAGAGGCCGAGAGTGGAATAATTCATTTCACAACCAGCATTTGGGTAAGCAGCCAAACACGGGAATACTTGACTCTCACAGCCCACTGGGTGACATTTGAGTCGCGTGTCCGACCTCAGGGGCAAGATTTCCACTGCTCAGCTCTGCTTGGTGTCTCCCCTATTGACTGTGATTATAACATGCTTAGCATACAGAAGCAACTTGAGTACCTTTGGGACACCTGGATTGTCTCCTCAGGCCTGAAGCTTGGATTCACTGTCACTGATAATCAAGCCATTCTAAATGTCCTGGAGGACAATGCTCACACCCTCATGAACTGTTTCGGTCATAACATAGACCTCATTGTTAATGAAGCCATAAAAAGCCAGAGGATGGTACAGAGCTTGTTAAGCATTGCACGGAAGATCTGTGAAAGAGTACATCGTTCAGCAAAGGCAAAGGAGAAGCTGGCGGAACTTCAAAAAGCCTATAACTTGCCTGAACATCAGCTGATACAGGATGTTCCGTCCAAGTGGAAGACCTCGTATTTTATGCTTGAAAGGTTAGTCGAGCAAAAGAAAGCCATTGACGAAATGTCTTTAGAGTGCAATTTCAGGGAACTTATAAGCTGTGACCAGTGGGAGGTGATGCAATCAGTTTGCAACGCTCTGAAACCCTTTGAGGTGGCCTGCAGGGAAATGAGCAATCGAACGGCCACGCTTGGCCAGGTCATACCCCTCATTCACATTCTCAACCGCAAGATAGACATGCTTTTCGACGAGACTATGGGTATTGATAACATGCTTAAATCTCTGAAAGAGGCAATGGTGACCAGGATGTCTCCCACCCTTCATGATCCACGTTATACATGGGCAACCATGCTGGACCCTAGGTACAAGACCTCCCTGTTCACTGAGGAGGAGGCAGAGAAGTGTAAGCAGGAGCTCATAAGAGAGGTTCAGAGGGTATCCATGTCTCCATCTGCAGAAACCAAACCTCCGTTGTCTAATGGGTGCAGTGAAGACCCAGCTCCATCTAACAGTTCAACCACAAACAAGGACAACCTATGGGCCCTGATGGATGACATAAGGCAAAAGATTAAGCAAGATGACAGGCCAAAATCATCGGAGCTTGTTGTTTTGGAGTATTTGGAGGAAGATATACTTGACCAGAGCTGTGATCCTTTGGACTATTGGAATCTCAAGTTGTTCTTATGGCCTGAGCTTGCCAAAGTAGCCGTACGTTACGTGGGTTGCCCACCCAGCATTGTACCAGCAGATACACTGTTCAGCACATCGAGCTTGAACTGCGCCCTGAATCAGTCTCGACCATTGCTAGAAAATCTTGAAAGACTCTTATTCTTAAAGGTTAACCTTCCTTTGATATATTTTCAGTACTAAGAAAAATGTTTTTTTGTGTGTGCAAGAATTTCTTAGACCCCCATGAACCCTGTCCAACGACCAAGTCACTTCTGAGATGGTCCTTTAAAACTTAAAATACTTTACACTGAGGTTTAGATTTGGTATATAGAACATGTTAAGTTAAATTTGTATGCATACTACTGTTCAATGCTTGATAACTGGAGTTAGTCTTCTACCCGGTGAAAAGTGTTTTCAGGGAGCGAGTGTGGGAGGGAGAGATGCTTAGATTTAGGGGTTGGGGTGTGTGTGTGTTGCTGTAAAAAAAAATTTATGGCCAGAATTTTCTTTCCTTCTCTCTCCTTGTGCCTTATATGAACTACTTCAGGTCAAAATGCTGTATATATTATTTGATGTGCAACAATGTTTTGTCTTCTGACTTTAATGATTATGTAAAATGCAAACAGATGCTGAATACTGTTTTATATATAAGAATACATGACCCAAAAAGAAATGCTGTGACTGAAAACTGTTTAAATGTCTTTAATTTAATTATTTCTTTGTGATATTATGGTTTACGGTACTGTCCATTAGAATTAGTACTTTTTTTTTTATTTTTAACTTGAAAAACAATAGCATTATGTAAAATGGTGGTGTCATTTCAGGGTGAGCAATCTGTTTAAAAATTTATTTCTCAGGCACAATTCTTTATTTTTTTCCTGGGGTATTAAATTATGGATCACTGTCAAGATGATGTACATTTTATAAAATCATTTCCAAAAAAAAAATTTGATAAATAGTCGAGACTAAAACCATGCAATTTTGGTGGTTATTTGTTAATAAAACGTTTACCCTTTTTCCTTGTTTGTTTTTTCCTCCCCTCCCCCCACCCGTGAAGATTTTTTTTTTCCACTAGCACTTAGCAACATTAATCTGATTTCAGGGTAATGAAACAAGTGCAACCCTTTTCTATTCTCACACAGGAAACTTTATGTACCAGTAACAGTTTGTTTTCACTCTTGGAAAGGGAAGTGGTGAGCGGATGACCAAGCCGTTACACAACCCAGGTGGCTCTTGGTAAGCAAGTCAACAGCAGGCCTCATACAAACCAGTTTTTCTTGAGAGTCGAGAATAGGTGCAGTGTGGCATCACTGTCTTGGTGTAAACACCATGCTCACTTAACGCCAACCGTTGAACAACTGTGTAGGATGTGCTTTATTTAAAAAAAAATAAAGTTTACCATATTTGAACATTTTATATGTGAACATTGTGACATTAACAACAGTAATCGTCACTATAGGTTTTTAAACAAATCAATCACCACATGTTCCTCGTAGCAGCCATGAAATCTCACACGGTCTAACCTCCAACACACACACACACACACACACACACACACACTTCAAACAAACTTTAAAATACAATTTTTTGCTGAAAACTTGGTTAAACTGCAAAACATTCAAGTTTTTGATCACATTAATGTTAACAAGACCTTTTTCCTTTTGAGTGTTTTACATTTCCGTTAGAGATGTGAGGGTGCTGACAATCGAGTGTGAGCAATAGGCAAAGATTCAGATTGGAGGAAGGGGGTAGAGCTTTCAGAGGGAATCAGTTCATATCAGAGTGCTGCCATTTTTTTATTGGGAGAAGAAAAAGATCTTAAGTGATAACTCGTACAAACATGCTCCAGGTCTGCATCAGTTACGCCTAGTGTGTGTCAATCTCTCGAGAAGCACAAGCTTATTGGTTAGTTGAACGCTGAGTGGAGGAAACCGGGACGTGTTAACGATCAAGCGTTCATAACCCTGGATGTAGATGAGGGGTCTGTGCGAACTACTTAGTAGTGATACAAGCGTTGTGTTTGCCTCCATCAAGACATGCGAGTACGTCTTTATGAGTGGGTCTGTAGGCCTCACATCTTCTCTCTTGTCATACCTTTAATAATAATAATAATAATAATAATAACAATAAAAAAAGCTGTCTGCTTCAACAACATACATGATACAAAATAGCAACGTGGTGTGATTTTTTTTTTTCTTTACTCACCTCCACTTATTATTTAGCTCCAAGAAGCGTGAGACACCAGTCTGTGCAGCAAAGACATCTATGTGCAAGTTCACTTCTTCACCAGAAAGCATGTAGACATGTTATAAGATTACATAGCATGTATGCTCTGTTTTTGGCAATTTTATTGTTTTTGTCAAATAAACATACCTGAATTAGCTGGCACTAAAGTGTGCAGCTCCTGCATGGCTTTGCCTCCTGGGTAGTTGTGATGTGAAACATATAACGAAATGCTTGAATAAATGCCATTGGCCACCAAATGTCCGATTACAGCAACAGATCCAATTTTATACAGCCATGACTTTTGATAGTTGTTTAAACTGAAACAAAAGGAAGAGAAAAAAAATCTTTGAGATGAATTTGAGATTACACTCAGCTCATTAACTAGTCGAGTAAAAGTACATGAAAATGCATCATTCGTCCTACTGAGGTGCAGAAAAGTAGTCAGGCACGAGGTCACTTACATGAAGGAACATCCACGAGCCGCCACTACATTAAAGATAGGGAACGTGTATATAATGAAGCGGAGTTCCTTGTGTGGCAGGAAGGAGTACAACAGGATGAAGCCTACGACCGGAACGAGCAGCGTGCACATCCTTCTGTCCAAAAGACCCAACGGAACAAAGACGGTGGTGGCGCCAAGGGCCCGAGGAACAGCCGAATAGAAGTACCAGAGAAACGGAGAGGTTTATTGAGATTATGTGGTCAAGGAAATACAGGAGCAATGCAGCAGTGTTGTCTGTGACGATCTGATGACGAAACTACATATAGGCTTTGGCACAACCTTCATACATGGATTTCTGAGTTAGCAGGATTTGACAATATGCAGTAAAAATAGCAGAATCTTCTTCAGCAGAATTAGATACAAAACAAACAACATGCAACAATTTCTTTTTTTCCATGCCATTAATTTTCTATAGCAAATACTCAAATTAACATAAAAAGAAATAAAATTACTGGTTTCAATTGTGAATTGTCATCTGAAGAAAAAATGCCCCTGAATTAACCTACTTAGGAAAACCTAAACTGCTTAGGAAAAGTATTAAGTATCACTTGCCATATTAAATTGTGCACGTTTTCACACAGAAAAAACTTTGTATCCTCTCTACAGCTCTGCACCATTAGGTGATAGAGACTTGCTGATTGTTTCATCTGTCTATATAACTGCTCCTATACAGAAAGCGTGAGAGTTTTAGTTATTTTTATTATTTTTTATCATCAAGTTTGTATATATGGTGTAAATAATTATTTAACCTGTAGGCAGTTAATATAATTCAGTTTAACAAAAGGCATATGTATGCTGAGATACATGTTGATTGTTAATAAAGACTAAACCAGAGGTCACTTTAGCAAGTAAAAAAAAAGAATCTCCTAAAACGACATGAGGAAGAAAGCAGTAAGAGGAACCAAACTCAAAAGGGAAGCCATACTCTTCTTGGTGGCAGCAGATAGTGTGATTATAAAATCATGACCATTTCCCAACTGTACACTGCAAATTTTTTAAGCAAAAGGATATTCCCCAATTGGAGCTTCTGTTCAATATTGTGTTGTACCAGAGAACCTGGCCTTCGGGCCAAAGCAGCTGCCTCCAGAACACAGAGTCAACACCAATAGTGAAACCTACAACAACAAGGTTTACTTGAAATCTTCACATAATACAACAAGAAAAACCCACACATTCATATCAATACTTACCTAGTGACAAAATGCCGGCTGGTACAGCATAATAAAGCAAGGTTTTTATACGGAGCTTCTTGGATAGAAGTGACAGCAACATGAGTCCAAGCAGGAGGCACAGTTCTGAACGGAACACGATGATGACAAAGGCAGAGAGCGTGATGAACGTGCCATGCCGCTGAGCCATCCAGAATGTGAATGCCAGCAAAACTGTAAAATAAAAGTTGGCTAGATTCATGTACAGCTTCATAAATCATTTGTATATCTAACAACACACCACTAAACATGTAATTTGTTCCACACAAACAGTAACTTCTCATTCATATACATACATTATATATATATATATATATATATATATATATATATATATATATATAAAAATCCTTGATATATATGTATATATTTTAATTGCACACACACCTATAGGCAGTGCGAACACGTTCGGCAGAGTCCTTGTGCTGTAAAACATCAGGTGAAACTGTGAAGTGCACATTAGACAGAAGATGCAAGAGACCCGAGATCCAAACTGTCTCTGCACTTGTTTTTGCATGTGCCATAGAGTCAGACAGACACACACCCCCAGAACACCACGCACTGTAAAGAACACAAGATCAAATCACATATCAGTATGGAAAACCTGACTAAAATACTAAAATGTTTCGGAAATGATGCACATACCTATAATCTGTGTGTAAAACTTTGGTGCCTCAAAGTGGGAGAGTAAAGCAGCCATAGGTGTGCTGAGTGCTGAGATGAACAACGGCCCAATGAAGGTGCGAGGAACCACACCGGGGAATTGATGATGATCATACTGAAGAGGGTGAACACAGTGATGTGCTGAAACACAACTCTGAAAACTGATAGACTTCATATATATAGACTTAGTTAGTTGACTGAAAGTTACATAAAAAGTTGTGGAAGCCTAGTGGTTAAGGTGTTGAGTTACTGACCAGAAGGCCATGGGTTTGAATCCCATGTCCAACATCAGACTCCTTAATAAATTAACTGAACTGTTCTGAGCACAGTACACACACACATTAACTGTATAGACTGCACAGACCTACACCAAATACACACACTTCCAAATATTTATACATCAAAATGTTTACATGCTGTTTTGCACACTAATTTTGCTCTTTGCACATGCTGTCTCACATTTCAGTCGTCCTGCACTGTTTGCACCAGGTTACACAGATTTGGACATTTTATGTACCTAGGACTAACTTACTAAGTCCTTATAGCTCGGACTTTGTTTTGTGTGGCACCCTGGTCCTGTAGAAACGGTGTCTCATTTCACTGTGTACTGTAAAAGCTATTTGTGGTTAAAATGACAATAAAAGCTTCTTGACTTGACCAAGCTGCCACTGCTGGACCCCTGATCAAGGCCCCTAACTTTCAATCACACAATTAGCATTTAAACTCTAGAACTTAATGTGCTGAACTTTTAAGGCAGAACCAACTCCATTATTTAACCAAATATTAAGTAAAAAAATCTATAAATAACAGAATTATGTAATGCAATGTTCCAGTTTCTTACCTTCTCCAATTCAAATCTGTGATAAATGATGTCATGGATGGCTTGCAAGTTAAAACTCTCTTCGACCTTAGCAAAAGGACACGCGATCAAATGCACAAACGTTACAAATATTAACCAGACCAACTGAAGAAGCTTGGGAACATTTCGCTTCCGTGCCATGCTGGAAAACCGTGCAGGTTCAACTGCGCATGCGCCCGATAAATCGGTTGGTCCAGCTAATCATGTACGTCATCAAGCCGGAAGTAAATTTTGAACTTTATCTACAATTTTTTCTTAGATCTTTTTTCTTAGTAATAAGTGATGATTTTTTGGTTCTAAGAAACTTTTGGATGTTTAGAATGAAGTCGATTTCTGGAAGTATATTACCTGAATAAGGTTTATATCAGAGACATGCCTAACATCCGGGTACTTTCAATTCCTCTCGCGCGCTAGTGTGTGTTTATGGGATTTGTAGTTTTCTTGAATATATTGAATAAAATCTGAAAAATAAGGATCTAAAGCTACGAGAGAGTGCCGAATGTGTAAAATAATGACCAAAACACATAGGTTATTCTCTTTATAATGTGTATGTATGTAATATTTATATTTCATTTACCTTTGTATTATTATTGTTATTTGTTTATTTGTTTGTCTGCCTTGTTATTTGTCTTGACCAATCGATATATCCTGAAAACTGACCTTTATCATAAACGTTCTAAGCTCCCCTGGTGTAGATAAGACATTCTAATTAGCGCTTTATATTATTTTACATTATTTATTATTATACATTTAACGTGGGACTAATATTACGCATCACACTCGGCGTGGCGGCATCCCATTGGCTCTGAGTTTGACTGAAGTGGACGTCATCCAATCAAAAGAAGCCACAGTTGTAGCAAGGGAACTAATACGGAAGTGGAAGGACGCTGGTAGCCGGCATGAGAGTTGTAAAGCTTTGCATAGGCATCAATATACAGAACAGTCTGTTAACGGGTACCGTTTCCTGATGATGGAAGCTACTTGTTGACTCAGAGTTGATACTATTAAACGTTTTGTTGGCTTTTCTTCATTAGTAGAAACTTTTTTTATCATGATTTTTGGAGTTTGGTAGTTAGGCAGCTTTTGTAAACATGCCACTGTCTGATACAATCAGTCTGCTCTTTTGTCTTATTTCTGTTTTATCATTTGGCAATGGCAACGCCAAGGATGTTGGGGCTCTGTGTTCCACCTGTAAAAAAATAACTGAGAATTTCAACAAGGTAGGTGTCATGATGTGCTATGGGTTCAAAGTGCAGGTGTCACTGAAATAATTAAAAATATGTAGTAAATCATGGTATGGCTATTTATTTATTTATTTATTTATTTATTTAGGGATTTGAAAGAACTACCAAGAAAAATTTTGGTGGTGGAAATACAGCATGGGAAGAAAGGAAGCTCTCTAAGTATGAGACCAGGTGAGGTTGAAGTTCTGTCCAGATTTGCTACATGCACCTTTTAGATATTCAAGTTTGTGAAGGAGTTCACGTGTGTTTTGCTGTTATGTATGTGTGTACACGTTTTTATATACACTGTGTGTTGAAGTTGTGATGATTTTTCATGACGTTTTCAGTGAGATTCGGCTGGTGGAGATTCTCGAGGGCTTGTGTGAGAGCAGCAGCTTTGAGTGTAACCACATGGTAGAAGAATATGAGGAGCACTTTGAGACTTGGTGGTTCAAGAGGTATGGATCTGATCTAATGTATAACATTCAGCATGATTAGTTTAATTCATGTTTCATAGTCTGCTATGTGTTTCGTTGTAATTCTATGTCAATTAAAAAACAGGAAAACAAAGCACCCTGATCTACACAAATGGTTTTGTATCGAAACAATCAAAGTCTGCTGTCCTAAAGGAACATTTGGACCAGATTGTAACTGTAAGTCAGTAAAATTGCTTCTGCTTTGTTTCAAAGTATACTTTTTGTTTATTTACATCTAATTGTGTTCATGTAGCCTGTGTAGGAGGATCTGACAGACCTTGCCATGGAAATGGTAAATGTGACGGTGACGGGACAAGGGGAGGAAGCGGCAAGTGCACATGTGACCTTGGATATGAAGGAGAGTTTTGCCTGGACTGTTCTGAGAGGTATTTCAGTGAGGAAAGAAATGATACCTTCTCCTTGTGCAAAGGTAAGCATCACAGATCACAAAGATCAGTGTAAAGTAATAACAGTAATTTATCGTGACCAGATAGAGGCTTGTAACAATAACATAATGAAAGTATATTTGTATATTTAAACATGACGTGCACCACGGTCGATGCTGTAACTATAGCATATGTAACTATAGCATGTGGTGCAGATTTTACTTGGAGGATGACATAGCGTTTACATGCATGGATCACGGACAATCTTTTTGGTGGAAAACACCAATAAATCACAAAAAATTAAGTACAGCAATAAGTAAAATAACTGGGGTTTAAAATGCTGAGACAAAATTAAGATGCTAACCAGACTGCCAAGCAATGGTTAAGATACGATGACATGATCCTGTTAGAGATTTCATAACGTTTCTATTCACCAATTTATGAACTTATCTGTACTATTCCACTGAATATATGGCCAGCTAGTGAGCTAACACTTGTTAGCGTTGTCAGTTGCTAGTTAACACATAATGTAAGAGATGTATGCATAGCTACCTGCATAGTGAGGGTAAAACATCTGACTCTTTATCATGTTATGGTTTATGATCTACTTCTATCAGTTAACTTATTAGGTTGAAAAGTGGCAAATAAATGAAAAGAAATATTTGAAAGTGTTACATTTAAGCAAATTCAGTTGTCTTTGGTGAAAGTCAACAGGAAGTCTTTTTTTTCCCCTTTTTCTGGTGGTTGGTTGAAACTTATTTCCTGCATACATAATCTACTCGTCTGGTGACAAGTCACTCCCCACTGTTTAAACAATCTGACATAAAATAAAGCCTGAATTAAGCTGATGAAGCTGTGACTGGCTTGTGATGGTGAATGTGTTTGCAGAGTGTCACTCATCTTGTTCAACCTGCACTGGAGACACTAATAAGGACTGTAATGACTGCCGTGATGGCTGGAAAGAAGATGAGGAAGAAGCATGCATTGGTGAGAAACCTTTCCTTGTTGCACATATCCTCATGCTCTACAGACATCCATTTTCTTCTTTTATTGTGTATTTGTTTAAGTGCTTGCATTCCAGGCTATTGTTAGCTTAGACATCCAGCTTTAGAGGAGAATGTAGACCTAGACTTTATATGCATCCTAACATTCTCAGCTCTCAATCTTCTACATCGTTTCAGACATTGACGAGTGCTCCAAAGAACCTCCTCCATGCAAAGACAAGGAATACTGCCTTAACACAGAAGGCTCGTATTCCTGCAATGGTTAGTAAGCATAAACTTTCTCACTTCTTGTGATTATACACAAAGGGAATTATGGGTTGTTTATTTGTTGAGGATTACTTTGTGTAAAAAAAAAAAAAAATTCTTCAAATTCAGGTTTTCATTTCACTGCAAGTTGCATACTGTATATGCAATGCATATAAAAAATCTACACAACCCTGGAAAAATGTGCCAAACTGATCGACTTTTACTCAAAAAAGGTTGACTGCTGTGATAAAATCTCATGGTTCTTAGTTCTACATTACAACCTATTTATTATACTTTTTGTTTGTTTGTTTGTTTGTTTGTTTTTGGGTTTTTTTTCTTATTCTATGCAGAAAAACTAAGATCTTTCTCTGTGCCCGCTGAGATATTCTTGTTAGTGACATTGGCTACCTTTGGATGCAGTTTTGCATGTGTAGTCTCACTGTGTTCCCCTGGGTCCTTTCTGTACCATAGTGTGTGACAGCAGATGCTCAGGCTGCAAAGGGCCAGGACCTGGGAACTGCGTTGCCTGTGCTGAAGGCTACAAGGACGAAGAGGGCACCTGCGCAGGTACACATCCAGCTCCGACGTCATCTTTAACCATATCAGTGTTTGATTTGTGCTTTTTAGAGATATGATAATGTTCATTGTTACCACTTTGCTCTTTCTGTCTTTCAGATGTGGACGAATGCGAGCTGCCTGACACTGTGTGTACCGAGGAACACCAGGAGTGCGTCAACACTAACGGCAGCTACAAGTGTCGGTGTGCAGGAGGCTTTGAGGAGCAAGATGGAGTTTGTGTTCAGCAAGATCAACCAGGTATCTTTTATAATTAACCTTAAAAGATATAGCTATGTGTATGAGATGTGTATAATGTGCATTTTCATCCAGAGCAAGAAAAATACTTGCAGTTTTTGTTTTACATACAGGGTAAAATGAAATAAATATTTCTAGAAATATTAGTTTGTAAATATCCAGCAACTTCTAAATGAAAATTAATATAGAAATATGATAAGAAATTCTAATCCGACCAAATTTTTCCTATTTTGTGTCCTCAGAAGTCAGTCAGGAAGAACCTGCTGAGGACACTGAAGACACCAAGACAGAAAATATTTTAACAGAACACCAAGACCTGTGAGCTATTGATGCAGTTCTCGAGTCAGCCACCAGGGGTCAGTAATGGCTCTGAACGTGTTTTGATTATTATTTTGACCACCACATGGTATTTACTGTACATACTTGAGAAACTGCACTTACGTACCGGCTAAAAATGGACAACTCATTATTCCGGTAGAAAACATCAAACCTGTTGTCTCGTTTTTAAATAATCTGTTTTTTCTTCCTTAATTTGTAAAGTAAAATAAAGTCACACCACCTCATCTCTTGTGTTCATTTTGTGTAGGATTTTCTTTGTCAGAGTGTTTGTCGCTTTGGGACCTGACACATTAGAGAAGTTGCATATACTTTGTATGAGAGAATGAAAAATAATGTAGTACGGAATTAAAACAGAAAAATGAAACCTATTAATGGAATGCTTCAGTGTTTTGGTTGAACTAGTTTTATTTTCGTTTCCTTGTTTCTTTTTATAAACCTATTCTCAAAACTGCTGGAGAAAGATTTTCTGAGGAAAACCTAATGGCAGGTTTGAAACTGATGCTATAGATCATATTTTCCATGAATGAATTTTTTATTGACAGATGTCATAAAGATGTCAAATAAAACACCCACTGTTTGGAGAGCTGAGAGTGCTGCTATGAGAGAATTAAATTATTTGCATAATTACTATTATGTAATAACAATATCACTATTATGTAATTACTATTATGTAATTATTTGGGTTGATTTATTAAGAGAAAAAAATATTAAAGGTAAATATCTGAAATATATTGATTTCACTGATAACCTATAACTGATGCTATAACTGTTACTGATACTGATGAGTATCAGTAACAGGTAGCTGATTTGCAGAGTAGTATAAATTATATTACAGCATTTTTACTGTAAGGTAAACACAGTTGTTTCAGTTGCCAAAAATAAACCTGGAAGTTTGTGCCAATAATCCTAATACAATAATATGACTATTTTTAATTAGTCATTTTAGCTGACAAGAAATAATTAGTCATAAAATTCCACAATAACAACTTGTTAAATGTCAAGTTAGACTATAAGGAAAAATAAAAGTAAATAACAATTTACTGGTTGTGAGCTTTACTGGCCTGGTTAATTTAATATTATCTAGCAGTGCTTAGCTTTACTTCCAGTTTAAATGAATGTTTAATCCAAAGCGGCTTATAAATGAAGAAAACAAGCAAAGCGATATACCTAGTAGAAAACTATAAAAGTAGCGCTACTATACATTCAGTGCTTCCCTACTCTCAGCCTGTTTTAATAAATTTTGTTGTTGTTGTTTTTATCAAAATGTAGGTTGAAAAGAAAAAAAAAGGAGTATTTCCTGTCAGTTTGATTCTATACCTAATGAATTCCAACAAAAGACAGGCCAGACACCAGCACATGTTTACTAAATCTGCTATTATGTTTTATTTAAATCTTGACCAGTAAATTTTGGGAAATTTTAGCGGGATAATAGACGACGAAATCCTCAAGAACATTTTCCTTCTTGTTTTCTAAATGCTTTGAAATTTAGTTTTACAGTAAAGTTAATGATGGTGATGTGATAGTTTGTTAGAATTATAACAATGTTCCTTCACTACAATGTAAAGTCTTCCAAAAACAGAATGATGTTACAGTTTGTACTGTAAATATTTTCCCAAAATAGCAGACAAGCTGCTGTATAAAACTGTAAAACTGGTCTGAACACAGTTGCCATGATGGCTTGGGCAATTCTCTGCTGGAACACCAGGGGGCAGAACGGCAGGGGCTTCTTTAGATTCTGTGCTATCTGTCTTGCTAATTACGGTCCCTATTTATACTTTGTTGTTTTTGCATGTGCTTTTGCTGAGTCCTCGTAATTTGTTACCTGTTGATCTCAGGTGTTTGTGCGTGCCTCTGTTGGTTGTTTTGTATTGTACATCCTCTACAGTCTGGTTTCATTCAGTCACCAAATTAGGCATTAGTAAGCTGGAACAGACTGTTAAAACAGCTGAGAGGATTATTGGTATGCCCCTGCCTAACCTACAGGACTTGTACAAAAGAGGTAGATCTTCACCAGAGTGTATTATTAAATGCAGACTTTGCTGGAGGTTAAAGCAGTTATGCATAAACATAAAAGCAACATACTTCAGTAACATCAGCTGTAATATGACAGTACAAAATGTTGTATACTAACTCCTAATGAGAGTGATTTACAATCTAGAATTGTACCAGTTGTCTTGCATTAGGCTGGGTCGAAAAAGAAGACATTTTTTCGTCCATGGTGTCAAGGTGGGGTTCTGGGACCTTCTGTATCTGTGGAGCATATCAGGTCGAGCCAGGAGTCACATAGCCATACTCTGTGGAGCACTGGCAAGGAGGATTTTTTTAACCACGATCAATTTGCATTGTTTGATGGGGTTTGATCTAAATAATACACAAAACACCCAATAATTGACACGAATAACAATCCTTACAAATTGAAAATAATAATGGCAATAATAGGAATAATAATTTTTATAGGAATATATTTTTTTCTCACATAAATCTGAAAGGAGTCCTCTTTTTCTTTTCTTTTCAAAGGAGCCCCCAATAATAAACATGTTAAAATCCCTTGTCCCAGATTTTCAAATTCTTCACTAAAATGAGTTAATATGTTGTTTAATCGTCAGTGTTTATGGAACAGGTTTGCAACTTCTAGGTTACTCTAGGTACCTATTGTCCTAAGCTTTTAGTGTGTTTACTCTGATGCCAATCGCAACTGCTTCAGCTAGTCAGTGAAGTAGCAGAACTTTCTGAGCTGAAGTGGATGTGTGGGGAAAAAAGTAATAAAAAAAAAATCAATGCATGCTCCAGGACCAGCTTTGGGAAACTGGATTTCACTGGGAGAACATTATACTGTAGATGGTCTGGTATTTTTCAGTGTGTGTCCACTTGGTGTCAGTGTACAATCACATTTCAGACATCTCGGCACGGTACCAGATACTGTAGACCTGAGGGCTGGAGGTGTTCCAGTTCCTGCCTTTGTTCCTCAATGTTAGCAATATGTGGAGTGATACTCACTTAAGCCTTGTGCTTATAAGATGTTATTCGGGATCAACTGCTATGAGTGAGTGCTATGTGTTCAGTTACATACTCTACAAGCTACAAAGAACTAGCATACTTTTCTAAAGGGTTTTTTTTTCTTGTAAAAGGAGATACTCTGCCTCTTTTGGAGGGAAATCTAGCACATGTTCAGGCATGTAACAAAGCTTGCAAAGTTTTTGTAGTTTCTTTATCCCCCTTATTTACCTTCAAAATCTCAGGAGCAATTGCCCAGTGACTCTCACGATGAAAGAGCACTTTGGAAATATGCCCTGGACATTTCTGTCCCTCATCATTCAAGTCTTTAATGGTGGAGTATATGCTAGTCAAATAACTTTAGGTGGTGCATTAAAGCTTGAACTTTCTTTGGTGCACTGTGATTATACTTTAAACTTAAGTTATTTACGCATGTTTTTGTTGTTGTTAATCTCTGCCCCATATACATAGTCCAAACTTAATATTTACCATTAAAGGTTAAATAGTGTAGCGCCAACAAGGACAAAATCATAAAGTGATCAGCATCAGATAAGGAATACAACACTGGGGTGTGATCTTACAGGAAAATAATTTATTTACCATACAGAGGTTAGTTTTCTGTAGTATCTCTAAATCTCTATATTGAAATACAGCAGTAACAACTCCGAAGTGCTTTATTGCTCTTATACCACAGCAAAAATCACCATTTACTTTCGTTAATAAAATTATTAACGAAATACACAGCACTTTTTTTTACTAAGCGTGTCTGTGTTGTTTTTATGCTTTTAGAACACTGTAGACATTTTGCAAGATAGACAGGAAGCAGCCAACATGCAGTGAAAAAATTTACATTGCAGTGTATTGCACTTGTATATATACGTGTTTCATTGTTACCTACCTAAAGCTAAACAGCAAATGCTTCTGTTTTCACTCACATTTTGTGAAGGGTTTAAAAAAAGAGGAGTTTAGGAATTCAATACAGCGATATGATACGGTTGCAGTGAATTACAGCAGTGACTCGGCTCGGCTAGGTCGGGATCTACGTACGAAATTTGACGGAACGGCTGATCTGTTTGAGCAGAGCGTGCAAATGAGAAGGTGAGAGAGCTGGGCAGACAAAAAGATCAAACTACTGTGGAAATGTTCTCTTAAGGGAGAGTGAAAGCACTACTGGCCTCATTGTCAGGTAATGCATTGGCATTGTGGGTAATATAGGAAACATTGAAGCAGTGTAAAAACAGACTAGCATGTTGATGAAGTTTATATTTGATGTCACTGAAGATCACGTTGATTAGACAGATTAATATATCTAAATAAATTATATCCTCAATGACTCTCCTGACCTGAATGAAACTCTCCTGAACAAATCAGAGTTACCGAAGCAGTGATACTCTCGCCTGCTGTCTCTCACACGTACAGAATAGGAAGCAGCTGTAGCATGTGCTTTTGCTTAGACCCTCTTTTCTGAGGCAAACCTCTGATCCTTGCCTCTCAGATGTGGTTGCCCTACTTCCTACACACAGCTGGAGCTCGAGCCACCATCAATAAGACGAACAAATTTTGCCCACACGGCACAGCTGAGCTCAGACGTTTGGCCTGTTACGAACCTGAGAGAGACAGGAATGGGAACAGGAAGGAAGGAGTTCACTGTGATATCACACACACGGTGCTGTTTGGGAAAACATGTTGACAGCAGCACAGATTCTGATTCACCCAAAGCTGCTCATTTAGGTTGAAACTGTAGGATTATTTGACAGTTATCTAGCTAACTTACTCACTTACTTACTTATTACTTAGCCTTGAGTAAACAGATTTCCTTTGCTTTTCTTATTATGAACAGACATGTCCAAGTTCTTCTCAATGATAATGGCACATGGTGTACTAATTTAGTAGACAGAGATTAGGTTAAAAAACCCATTAGAGAATCTCTTTGATGTTCTGAAGCTGAACACTATGTAGTGGTTTTATTTGATTTAGCATATTGACTCCCTTTGCACGAAACTCCCTAATTTGCATTGTATATTCCTGAAGACTGGGGCTTAACAGGTAGATCTCACGCTCACTTTAGTCACCGTGTTTATGTTCTGAGAGAGTCTGGATGGAGGGCTGTTGGCACAGCCATCGTCAGAGATTTGGCAGATAACAGAGATGGAGTAATGCACGTCTCCGTCTCGCCTTTGATCTGTGGCCCAGAGCGTGCATCTGTGTTCTGATCTCCCATTCACCTCACACTTTAAACACCCAAACAGCTCTGATCTGTGTGAGCACTTTGTCTGGGGGTTTTAAGCACGGGCAATGACGTGATTGTGGTCTGTGACATGATGTTCTGGTCTCCACTGTTCCAGCTGTGGTGTCTGGATGTTCCTGTTTGGGATGTTAGCAAATTATGTGATGACATGATGCACACAGAAAGACATTAGCCTGAGAAGAAAACAAATTGTTTTTCATTAGACTCAAGCTACAGTAAATGACCTTTACTTTGTTTTTACTACAAAGACAAGGCTTAGAATACTGTCAGGATGTAATCTCCTGCTTTTTTTTTTTTTTTTTTTTTTTTTTTGAGAATTAAATAGTATTCATAGTATTAAATAGGAGGCAGCTGCAAAATAAATATAAAAAAAAGTTTTGTGTAGTCACAACCGAAACTCCTTGTGGATGAGAGAGGTCTCATTTTATTTTATGCATTGCACTGCTGTTACATGATTGGCTGCTTGGGTAACAGAATATATGAGCAAGTGTATAGGTGATCCTGTTAAAGAAATAAGTGGATTCCTGCCTCATACTCATTGTTCCTAATACAGACTCTGGGTCTGTGGGTTAGTTTATAGTCAGCCAACTGATTTAAAATAATAAAAAATAAAAATTAGGTAATATATATTCTCTTCATATATGCAATTAACAATTGAAACACTCAAAAAGGGAAACCACGTAAACAAAACTTCTGACAACAGTGGGTCAAAAAAACTAAACCTGTAGACTATAACGGATGTATAAAACAATTTAATGTGTATTTTAAAAAAGCAATCATATGAGGTAACTGTGTGATCAGGGTAACTCACCCTGACACCAGGACATTGTACAGTAAGAACCTTATACATAGCAGAGTAGCTAGTCTGTGTGCCATTTTCTTCTATCATCAAACTGCCCTGTAAAATTCCTCCACCATATACTGTATGTTTAACATATTCATATTTATTTAAACGTTTTGTAGTCTCCTCGATCAGGATGATCACTGCAGAGATCAGTTTATTTAGACCTGTACATTGAGCATATTTTTTTGTTACTCTTAAAGATAGCACACTGAAATACGTTTTAGCTAAAACACAGGAAGCAGACAGATTCATTTATTGAGTCTGGTTTCTTTCAGTGCTTCTTCCTCATGTCATCTCAGGGAGTTTTTCCTGTCTATTGTCACCTCTGGCTTAATTATTAGGAATCATCAGGAATCTACATCTGGATTTTTGTTGGGATAAGATAAAATTGAATAAAATTGAATAGATGATATCATCTGTCTGTAACTGATAGATATAACGGACTTAATGAAGAACTGATGGTTTAATACAGAGAATCTTACATTATTAATGTACACCAGAAAGCTTCAGCTGACATGAACCTGCCAACTCAATTACAGGCCAGACATCTGATAAACCCCTTTGATATTTATAAAATCATCAGTCAGTTATTTGCCTGTAGTCCTGGGCTTTCCCCTCTCAGAAGAAGGATAACGGGGCAAATTAGTCTTTGCCTCTTCAGAAAGTCTGTTTACTATAAGCCGTGCGGCCACATAAAAGGATGGGCGAGCCGCAGACATCTCAGTTGCTCTTATTAAAAAGGACCTAATGTAGAGCAGACTTCTCTTCTGTTACGCTATCATGTCACTTTCATTTCCTGAGCAATATTAATTCATATGGTTCCGTTTTATCAAGATGCCGACTACAGAAGTGGCACGATAGCGAGATTGCTTCCGTCTGAGAAGTCAGTGAGGCTCAGCTGTGGAATTCACACTGCCCTTGTGACTCGGGCCGACCGGTGACTGTTGTGTAACAGAGCACGTTTCTGGGAGATCACAACCACTGAGGCAGATCTTTGTAAAGCTGTTGTTATTCCTCTTTGTGAAGGTCAAGGGAGCTCTGGTATCTTGGTGATTTTCTCACAGATGCAGGTGTTGCAACAAGATCATGTACAAATACAGATGGTTTTCCTAATAGATATCCATGAGTGCAATGTAAAAAAAAATAAAATAAAAAATACAATACAATACAAAACAAATCAATATTATTATATTATACCCCACTGCTGTTAAAATCTCAAATTCTCGAAATTCTCAAAAAAAAAAGAAGATTGATCAGAATGTGCTGATTATTATTATTGTATAAAGGTAGCTCTGAAAATAGTTCCAACTGGAATAAAACAATATCAAAACTGATATATTTATATTAATCCATTTATGGAAAGACTTATAGGATTGATTAAGAGGGATTTGCATTGCATACAGCTCAAAAATGAATACTAATAACAAACAGATTAAAATATGATTTATAAAAATAATGATATTTATCATAAAAAGATAGAGAGAGGGAGAGAGAGAGAGAGAGAGAGAGAGAGAGAGAGAGAGAGAGAGAGAGAGAGAGAGAGAGAGAGAGAGAGAGCGATGATTCTGCAGTCCTGCTGGGTGGAGCAGTGCTGATACTGCACCAGGCTCCCTGGTGGGTTGTGACAGGTCAGCATTTCAAGATCTCTCTCTCTCTCTCTCTCTCTCTCTCTCTCTCTCTCTCTCTCTCTCTCTCTCTCTCTCTCTCTCTCTCTCACACACACACACACACACACACACACACACACACACCTGGGAATTTGAGCTGTGAATGTGGGTCCGTTCCTCTTTGGCTAGTACCGCTGATGCTCCGGTGATATGTAATAAAATGACACTCAGCATGATTTACTGAATGTTCATTGTCATCCTCAAATACTATTATGATAAATATGAAATATTAGAATGCTGGCCAAGCTTGACAGTGAACAATATCATGCCATGGAGGCACATTTTAAAATTAGCCTTGGACTCTCAAACCAATCATCATGAGGTTTTCAGCATTATTATCTAAGACTACATGACAAAATCAGTGGGACTGAATTGACTCCTACTTCCATCCTAGCTGTATTTCTATAAGCATGGTTTTTAAAGAAGTCTAAAGGTTTTATAGTGCTGGAAAACATTATCAACTATTAGGAAAGTGGTTTTAATTATTTGAATGGAATGGTTTTAATTTATTTACAGTACACTAACTGTACTAAAATAAGCAGATAGACATGCTAGAACCTTAAATCTATTTGCAGTTAGGAAAAGTAATTTAACTTGTAAATATATGTGGGGGGAAAAACATTGCTCCACAACACACACTGAATCACACGGAGAAATTTAGAGTTTCCCACATAGACATGAACAAATAAATATTAAAGTCCATATTGACCTAATGTGCCTAATATTTGACTAGTTAAATTATTTCCATCACATAAATGTGTCCTAAAATCATAAAGAGGTCACTGAGCATGAATTGTGGATTTTGCTGTATATTTAATTCACGAATCAGCAAGTTAGAGAGTATTTTATCAAATTATATGAGTTATTTTGCTCCAATCATTAGAGAGAATTACAAGGCCTTGCTATAATTAACCACTAGATGGTAGCCTTGCCAAAATCCTCTGATATGATTTGTGACTAACAGCATGTAAAACACCCGAAACCATCCTAATTACCATGTAAAGCCATGTCAAAAACCAAGTGTTCTCCAGTGGGACACTTCCTAAACCGAGTGTTCAAGAGGGCCACTACTGCTTTTTGTTTGCCCTAAAGGGAGAACAGTACTCCACTTTAAGAGCAGCTGCTTTATTGATCAGAGAAACCAGTATATAGCCAAAGATATCAAGAGATGATGAGAGAAAGAATTCAGGGCACTCTTGTAGATCCTAGGGTTCCTAGATGCTCCTTTAACTCGAACTCATGCTTCCTGCCCCAGCTCAGAGAAGATGAAGTTCATGTCTACATGTGCCACCTGAAAAAAGTGAGGGAAGTGCAAGCTGTGCTGGAATGCACCGACACGCAGTGACAAGACAGGCACGCTATGTAAAACAGGCTCAATTAACAGGGAAAATAACAAGCTGTGAATGCATGCCAGACTAGTAGAAGTCAGTCTGCATCTCCCTCTGGCATGAGCAACATTCAAAGCAACATCTGAGCATCTTTAAGCAAGTGAAATAAATGGCACTATTTGCATTTTTTCCGTATTGAACATGTGATTGTTCAATAAAACATTGTATCCTGTTTTCCCTTTAGCTTAGCTTTGTAAACCCCACTGACTCTTCTATGTGTGCTTAAGACAAAGCAGGTGAAGGGTGAATCCCAGTGATCCCTTTCTTTCCGCTCTCACTGGTTGTGAATGGACTGGTGGAATGGCAGAAGCACTGATTTTCTGTTAATGATGAGAGATTAATGAGAGTGAATGTGTGCTTCCTGCCAGTTTGAGTTTTTGGCAGCGCCTCAATGTCAGGAGTGAGTGAACAGTACAATCACAGCCCGAAGGAGCTACAAGAACAGCTATCTGGGAACAATGAAGCTTTTTCTCTGCCCACTTGTTTTCCTGTTTCTGCCCACACACATTCACACATACACATGTACTCATACACTTTCACACACATTTACACATGCTGCCAAATACAAGCCAAGATACTAAGGCCCAGATGGCTGCTCTTAGAACACTCATTATGTAACAACCGGGCATAAAAGTACGTCAGTGCCACACACTGAATCAAACTAAGTTGCAACAAATTGTTCAAACAGCATAACCCATAGTAAACCTCCTTTACTCTGATGAGAACTATTTCAGTTTCATTTTATAAGAAATCTTGGCAGTGCTAGGTATAAAGCTGTTACTCATTCAGTCAGAACTGTGCTATGATTTCTTTTTAATCTCTCTATGTCTATGATTAAGGGAGTATTACACCATGTTTCTACCTAATCTCCATATGTGTGTAACATACTTTATGTGTGATTACCATGAACAATTGTTTTAACACCATGAAAAGAACTGAAATACTGTTCAGTTAAAAAAAAACTTTTGATAGTCAAGTACATTCTCTCTCTGGTACTTTTCAGCACTGCTATTATTAGGGTTTGTCAGTAGGTGCAGTCCGGGGATAAGCCCTGGATAGGCCACTGTGACCCTGGTTAAGATAATGCAGTTATTGAAATTCAGTGAACTCCAAGAGGGGGGCACGGTAGCTTAGTGGTTAACACGTTCGCCTCACACCTCCAGGGTTGGGGGTTCGACTCCCGCCTCTGCCTTGTGTGTGTGAGTTTGCATGTTCTCCCTGTGCCTCTGGGGTTTCCTCCTGGTACTCCGGTTTCCTCCCCCAGTCCAAAGACATGCATGGTAGGTTGATTGGCATCTCTGGAAAATTGTCTGGAGTGTGTGAGTGAATGAGTGTGTGTGTGTGTGTGTGTGTGTGTGTGTGTGTGTGTGTGTGTGTGTGTGTGTGTGTGTGTGTGTGTGCGTGCCCTGTGATGGGTTGGCACTCCATCCAGGGTGTATCCTGCCTTGATGCCCGATGACGCCTGAGATAGGCACAGGCTCCCCGTGACCCGAGAAGTTCGGATAAAGCGGTAGAAAATGAGTGAGTGAGTGAGTGAGTGAGTGAACTCCAAGAATCTCTGGATGATTCCACACTTCTTACCCATAGCATAATATAAATATATAAATAAATATTCAACCTACAACTAAAGGTTTCTCATTTAAGGCCAGCCTGAAAACCCCTTTTAAGAAGAAAAGTTCCTAAAAACCTTTTAGTACCACATTTAAGATTGTGCTTAATGGATAATAATAGATAACATAAGAGGTTAATCCCATTATGATTTCACTACAGAGCACAAACAAAAAACAAGAACGTTGTTTTTAGCACCATTTGTTAACAAGCAGGTAAAAAACTGAGACAGTTCAATAGACAGTTCGAACATATGTTGAATAATGACACTTACATGTTTATAAGGGCAGCACGTGGGACAGAAGACAGGTCTGAAAGGACAACGTGATTGGTGTCACAGCTGTGTCTGACACTCCATCAGATGCAGACTACAATTCCCATCAACCAGAGAAGAACCAGTGGGCATGACACTGAATCAGCCAATTAAATAACAGATTTTCTCTGTCACTCACAAATTACATTGGCCAGTCAAAAATGTCAAATACATTGCCACTATTTTATACATCAGCCAATAATTTTACAGAATTGTGTTACTAGACATGGTATTTATAGCAAGTATTTGGGTTGTAAATTAATCAGATTTTTTGGTTGGCTGATGAAAAAAAAAATGTTTTGGTTGACGCAGAAAATGACTGAGAGATGATTCCTTAACTATGATCCCTCTCACTGATTCTCTAGGCTGCAGCATGCCACTAATACACATCTCTGCTCAGTCCTCTGATTATTAATGACACTCACCTGTTTGCAATCACACCACTCTTGTAATATAAACATGGTGCTCTGCTTTCTTTATTGTGTAATGATACTAAGCCTGTTATCTGCCAGTTTTGATTACAGTTGGATCACAGCTGGCTTCACAATCCATTTTTGTTTGCTGTAGAGCAAAAAATGTTTTAAAAATCTAGTAAAATAATTACTGTATGTCGCAATGAGTTCAGATCAGTCTTAACCCATACCATGACAGAGAATATTTATGTTTATGTGAACATTTTATATTTATTTTCTACGCAGATCACAAATAAAGCTCTTAATCATATAATCTGAAACTATGAAGATATGATATTTTAAAATCTGCTATACACTGTGGTTTTATTGGGATCATCAAACAATAATCTAATGACTGATATCATTTTTTTCTGTTTTATTAGTTTCCATTTCAGTGCCACAGTGTCCACTACATTGCAGTTGAATTTCATACAAGATGCTGCCTCATCCTTACCCAACCCTGTCCTTAATCACAGCATTAATTATTTGTGATTTTTCCATAGATACAATACACTGTTGTATTTAGTATAATGAGATATCCTACAAGTGCTTCAAAGGCTTTGATGATTTTAAATGATTTTGAATACATCTCATATACCCCTCTGTATCATGCACCGTAACTGAGCTGCCTTAAAACACACCCACTATCCTTCATCAGTCCCTTACTCACACGGACATAACGCACACTGTCCTCTCACACCTCAGCGCAGTCAGAACGTAACCCATAGCCAGAAGTGACAAAGAGAGAGAGGGGGGGGGGGATGTAAGGAGGGAGTGATGACGAGATGGAGAAAGTGGAAGGAGGCTGCTTGTTTTGAAATGTAACCTTGGCCCCCATGGGCAGTGTAACTGGAAGCAGCTGCAGTGGATCGTGCCACACACAGCTCTGGGCAGCCGGACAACAGGCTCTCTGTGGGCATTGCCGTCACCTTGCTGACTGCCAGAACACTGGAGCTCTGTAAGGGAGGCCCAGCTTTCTTCACCACACTCCAGTCCTGCTCACAAAGAGCCAAGTTAGGATCCAGGGTACACAGCAGCTCACATACACCCAGGCACACATATAGCTTTGCACTTAATAAACTCTGTAACCCGTAAGACAGAGAGATACATGGCACCAACCTTATGTTCACATACAGCCTGATATTGCTTAAAGTATTCTCCAACCCCTATGCTGCTTCATGAATTAAAAAAAATAAATACAAGTTAGGCGTATAGTGGATTTTACCACTACCAAAATGTTACTGGCAAATTGTAAAGATCTTAAATAAAGCACTTATAACAGGAAAAGTCATTATCATTTTTATTATCAGCATCACCATCAGTGAATCTCATGAGGTAAATCTCATGATATCGAACCACCTAGATTTTAATCCAGACTTTTTTTTTTTTTACAAATCTGTCCTTAATGTAGCCAGTACAAACAATATCATCGCTAGTTAGTTAAAGGAAATATCCACCTCGAAACAAGAAATAACTTATGTGTACTTTTAAATACAATATTATGGATGTGTTAAGTGTTTCTGGTGTTAATTTGTTGGCTTGCGTTACATTTTCATTATTCACATAAGACGTTATTGGTTGTGTTGCGGCAACATTATGGGCACGTCGCTAGTACAGTTAGTAGTACAAGTGCAGATTTATTTTTTTTTAAACTTTTAACAGTGAGTATCAACCAAAATAACAAATAGACTATGGTAAGGCTATTGGAGGCACAGCAACAAACTAAACATGACATCAACAGAAGCATGGCAGAAAGACACTGAAACACAAGATCTCATATAGGGGTGCTCATCTGGGTAAAACAGGACACAGATGAGGGTGAATGGGACATGTCACAAGAAAACGTGCAGGCATTGATGGGTAATGTAGTTCAAGCATTGATTTGCCATAGCCATGAGATTAAGGCATTTGATAAGAAATAGCATAACTTTTTTGTTTTCATCCACCAGAGTCATTGTCATGTGACATATTGCATATTTTGCCTGGTTTGTTAGTGATATAGTGATATGTAACATATAAACGAGTGAAAATAGATTAACAAGTTGAAAGATTTTTAAATAAAAAATCTACATTCAATACAAAAGGAGCTTTGGACGTCACCGAAGACTGCATGCTAATTATAAAGATGGATATTCCAGTCACTCAGGATGGATATTTCCGTGTCCCTCCATTCTCCCTGACTGTGATTTTTGGATTTGTCTCACAGCAAACACAATTTGTGGTCCTTAATCTACACCTTCTCAACACCTTACCTTTACTACTTTATCACATACCTGTTGTTTGAGGAGCTGTTTAGGTCTTTGCCCTTCATGAATCCTGGGGAAAATTGCAAAGTGCATGAATTTCATTGTGACACAACAAAACACACCCAGAAAAACAACGTGGACCTGAGAGTAGTGAACCATCAGCTAATGAGAAAATATGCTACTTTCTACAAACGATGAAGCCCTTTAGCATGTGTGCTCAAAACTTTCTTGCCAAAATCATTACATTACCAGAATGTGAAATCATTTTATTGGCCAAGTAAGATTTCACTTACAAGGAATTTAATTTTGGATTAAACTTAAAGCCTAAATGAAACATTGACTTTTGTCAGAAAATATACAAAAATATCAAAAATGTGAATTGTTTCAATGCTTCTTGCTGTGTCCTTGGCACTGCTTGAAGAAAGCAAAGTCTTTACAGCTGTAGCTCAGCATTTAGTTTAGTTTACATTGCCTGCTTCGGTTTACACCACTGGGGCTGAAAAGCTAAGAAACATTTAAGTACACTATTCCCACATCAAGGTTTGCAATTTGTGAGAGTTCAGGGAATCCCCATGATCTAAAGTTTATGATCACGAGGCATAGATGATGACAGAGCTGTGTGGTAAGATACTAACTAACTTTGATGAATCACATCCCCTGACTCCCAAAAAACACCAGCACTGACCATCACACAGAAAATACAGAGCAAATGTCATGCACTGATGCAATGCTTTTTAAACTACACAAAAACACAATCTGGCCAACCTATAGCCACACTAAAAACAATTAAATCTGTTCTGCTAAACAACAAATGATGATGAACTGGCATAATAACATGAAGAATAGTTAGGTTTAATTGGTTATTTATATAATACCTCAGAAATTCAACGCAACATTTTAGCACATCTGTAGTCTGTGTGTGATTAATTAAATTTTCCAAAACTAGAGCTTTACAACAAAACATTAATCTAGTTACGCAACAAACAAGTTTATGTTGAATCAACTAAGGTCCACAAGTGAGTTTCAGTTAGCTAATCACTTGTAGGCTGCCAGTGAGAGACCAGTCATATCTGACCAAATTCATCTTTATTTTTGGGACCTGAAGGCTAATGACCATAAACCCTCTATAAACATCATAACCAGACTTCATTAGTTTGACCAATTCTGGACTATTCACTACAATTCGGTGAGTTTTGACCTGATAGCAGCCTAGTAACATATTGCTACATGTATAGGGTTACATATGCATTCCCTCATGTACGTAAGGTTTTGTGGTAACCATGGGGGAAAAAAATCTTTTTTTTGTTTTTTTTGTTTTTTACAAAGTAATCAGTATCTTGAAATATTTAATATTCCAGGCAAGGCAGTGTGTCTTGTCAAAGGTCTTCTCCTTTTCCGTTTTAAGAGGCGGGTCTGACCTCTTTCTCAATTATTGACTGTGACCTATAGACCCTTATATATAGATGTTTGGTTTGCTACCAGGTGGCAAAAAAAAAAGGCTGAAAGTCACATAGGAGCTATAAATACTGTATTTGCATAAAATGCTACCCAATCAACACTCTCTGAGAATTCAGATGTGTAGATATTGTCATCTTTAAAAGATGGAATGCATTATATTAAACAAAATACAATAATATACAATATTATAAAACAAGAAGCTTACAAAGAGATAAAAATACTAATGTTCATTTGAAAGAACAGCATGTAAAGGAATATGATATAAAAAAAAACCTTTTAGACCTCTGTGAAAGGCTTGAGTTTATAGGGAAAGATGCAATAAAACGTGTAGTGACAACAATACATTTTGACTTAATGCAGCCAAATAAGAATTCCTTCCATTCAAACATGGAGGAAAAGTGTCATCCTATATTACTGTAATTCCTAAGAAATGCTGTGTGCTTTATGATGAAGTAAAAAAAATATCTAGCATTTTTCATGTCTATTGTTTTTTACATTTTTTTTGTATATTTTGTACAATTAAGAGGTGACATTCTGTGGCATGGTGGTTTAGCAAATAGCTTTGTCACTTGAAAGACACATTTTCTTTAATTACAAGTCTATCATTAGAGGATCTGTCATGGAAACATGTTATCACACTGTCTGTTACAGAATTCAGCCAAGATTTTCTTGGCATCATCTCATACAATGTGACAAATAATGATGTTAAAGGATCCCTGTTCACACGGCTTGTATCCAAACAGACTTTATTCATTGTAAAATGTCAGGTCCCGGTCAAAAAAGTCACATTTAAAGCACCCATAATGAAAACCTTTGATATTCAGTTGCTTGGTCATCACACCCCAAATTGTTTGTTCTGTTCCTCCCCCAATTAACACATTCCCTCCTCTTTTATGGCATTCACAAATCTGAAAGCTTTACATGGCTGAGATATTGACCTTTGTGGTATTTGAACACCTGCCACGCTAGTCATGAGGGTGAAATGGGGTGAGGGGAGCTCTAATCACTCCCCTGTGGCTCAGTGAATGGGATGGCACACGCCACTCAGCACCACAAACACGTAACAGGCAACACCCCCACCCCCACCAGGACACACTGTCACATGAGAGAGCGATCACATTTTCTAAAAAGGAACATGTAGGTCAGTCATCAACATCATTTTTCTTTCCCACTCTTTCTCTTTCCCATTTCTCTAAATTTCTGTTGCACAGTCTTATGCTGGACAACGGAATGACATGTTGACACGCACTCGGGAATGACGCAGGCACTTGTTTTCTTCTCCCTCTCTCTGTGTCACACTCTCTCACCCCACTTAATGCCCTGGAAAAACACAGGCCCTCAGCCCTTTCCACATCTTGAATAATTAAGGACTACTAAGCCGTTCAGTGAGCTGATAAATACAGAGCTATTTTTAGGTCACATTTAAAAAAAGAAGAAGAAGAAGGAGGAGGAGGAGGAGGAGAAGAAGAAGAAGAAGAAGAAGAAGAAGAAGAAGAAGAAGAAGAAGAAGAACTCATGACTTGTTATATATATATATATATATAATGTATGACAGTGATAACAGCAAGATTCACAGAGCATAACAGACCAATATGACCATGTATGTGAGCATCACTACACTGCTTATCCAATAAACCTTAGCAACAGCAATAAAATGACAAACAAACATAACCTATTTCAATCCACTAGATCTGCTAATGCATTTGGAGCTCACTATATTGAAGAGAAAGCTCTAAAAGTCAGCAGTAGATTAAAGAAAGGGTAAAGGCGGTACAGGTATCCTGGCCTTCTCTTAATGGTCCTAATGTGACCCAGCTTCATGTAATGAACTTCCATTGAACCCAAAGCTTGCTGGCTCCCCCATATTGCTTTTATTTTGGACTGAGGCTGGGGTCTATGCAGAGTTCCCTGATGAAACTCACGTCACTTTCTGCTTCATTCCTGTGGTCTGGCTCTGCACATAACCCAGACTGACGTCAAATAAGCATTCCTTATTTCATTTTAATGGCCAGAATAACACAAGAAACACGCATGTGATGGACAAACGTTCAAAAATATTTGTGGATAAATTCTGGAATGTTAAAATGTCTTCAATGATCTTGAAATAGAAAGAAAAAGTTTTTAAGAATAACTGAACAGACAGCCTCTATGATATTTTCACATGGTTTGTTATTTAGTACGGTCCACTTAACAAAATACAAAAATTCCATGAAGCTTTGAATGTTTCACTTTATTTTTCTTTTTACTGACACATTAATTGAATAGGACTAAAATAGGCATACAAGAGAGCATTTATTTAAAAATTTCAGGTGGAGTTCTTTTGTATGGTATAGGGCTTAATGTACTTATTGTCGCTGAAACATTTGATTTGATTTTATTTGGCAGAATGTCTCAGGCACCATGAGCACATGTCGAGTAGAAGGTCTGAAAAATGTAATTACATCTGTGGATGAACAAAACAACAACAACGAGGACAACAACCTGTGTACACCCTGATTTCCCAACACACACACACACACACACACACACACACACACACACACACACACACACACACACACACACACACACACACACACACACAAACACACACACACACAAACACACGCACACACACACACACGCACACACACACACACACACACACACACACACACACACACACACACACACACACACACACACACACACACACACACACAAACACACACTGTTAAACAGTGAGGCCCTTCCATTAACATAAATATTAATGCAGCTAATTAATGCTACACATATATGCATACGCATATTCTCTCTCTCTCTCTCTCTCTCTCTCTCTCTCTCTCTCTCTCTCTCACTCACACACACGCACATGCACACTCACACACGCGCACGTACACGCACACGCACACACACACACACACACACACACACACACACACACACACACACACACACACACACACACACACACACACATGCTCTGTCAGGTTTTCCTCCATAATCCCATTAGACAAGTCACACTCGGGTCACAGGCTACAGTCTCCTACCCAGTACTTCTTATTAATGATGACAGATGTCATTTTTCCATCCGACAACATGCTGATCCACCTGCTAATTAATGATTAGCAAGAAAAAAGCCATGTGCTAAGGCATTCCAACTAATGATGAAGTCATTTCAAGTGAGGGCCTCATGGAAAGCAGTGCACTTTGCCATGGTGATGACTCTGAGTACTGAGTTGTTTATAGGATGTGGAGCTGAACTTACTGGATGACCTTTCTGCTTTATCTTCTACAATGAGTCAAAACTGGAATATAATAATATATCTTCGTATATCTGAAAAATAAGGATAGCCAACAGATACGGAACAAATAATTAGTGGTTAACTGTACAACAGTGAGATATCACTTACAGAAGGGGTATTCTGCTAAAGTTAGAGGTCCAGTTACATAGGAAAAGCAACTAACATGACTGAATGGAGACAACAGTTACCATTATTGTGTAAATATCGCATCGTTAGTTATGTTTATCAATAAAACAATTTGTAGTTTTTGTTTCATTTTATAGACTCTGAACAGAATTTGTGGATTTTCAGTTAGATGTAGGAAGAAAAATTGTTTTGCCGTTTTGAAGGCATGTCATTTAATCAGACCAAAGAGAATAAATAGAATTAAAATGATAAGAAAGTGAAAACTCTCTCCTTTCTTCGTTATTTAGCTATTCTCTGGTCCAATAAGTTACTTTAAGCCAAATAACTTACGCCAGTGCATGAGATCAGATCATCTAGCACAGAGGATCTGCTACAGAAACAGGAATGATTCATGCTTTAAAACTAGTTGAACTTAAGTTTTGTCATATGTTTATCAGCTCTGATACAGTAACTGGATGTTTTTTACTTGTTGTTTCAAATCAGGAACATAGTTCACAAGTGAATATCTCTTGATTTGAAAGAATAATCTGACGCTTTTTAGCCTAACCTGTAATTTACAGTTTGAGTGGTTGCCAGAGGCAATGATTTTGATGTATGTCTCTGTACTGAGAAGGTTAAAAATTTGTTGAGGTTCTCTTTAGGAGTGACGAGGATGGACAGGATTAGGAACAAGCACGTCAGAAGGACAGCTCAGGTTGCCTGTTTTGGGGACAAGGGCAGAGAGGCTAGATTGAGATGGTTTGGAGATGGTTATATTGGTAGAAATATGGTGGAGATGGAGATGCCAGGTAAGAGGTCAAGAGGAAGGACAAAGAGGAGATATATGGATGTGTAAAAAGAGGACATGAAGATAACTGGTGCGAGAGTAGAGGATGACAAAGATAACGTTAAATGGAAACAGATGATTCGCTGTGACGACCCCTAACGGGAAAAGCCCAAAGTAGAAGAAGAATACTCTGTACTGAGAAAATAATGCAAAATCTACTACTTAGGGTGGAGAGCAGACGTTGATGCGTTTATAAATGTTTATCTTTTGCCATTAAATTTCTTATTTAAATGAAGTCATTCTTTCAAAGAAAGTACTTTTCAATGGAAAAGAATTTGTTGTTATGCATTACAAAGAAGTGACAATATTGTCCTGGTTACACAGTTGTACCACAAAGACTAATGGAAAGAAAAGAGAACATAGAAAAAAATCTGTGTACTGTGTTCAAAGACTTCACCAGAACGGATTTAATAACACATCCTGGTGTTTTTATTGGTGTTTGATTTTGGAGTTTGAGTAATAATCTGCTAAAAGTTAAACATTTATTGGGATATTTATTCTGCCCTTAAACCTCAACACTAGTTACTCTGTTCTCAGTACAGAAATTGTTCATACTTTACAGATGTGCTGGTTAAAGGTTAGGCAGAAAAACACACAACACACAAACCATATCCAAATATCCAAGCACATTTTCGGAATAGTTTTACAAAAGTTCCTGGCTTTGAACTTTCAGACTTGAACATATGAGAAAGTTGTTTTGCAATCCAGCAGCCAGGGTCTGAACATCAGGAAACAGTGATTTCCTACAAAAACAAACAATGTGTCAACAGTTCACTTATCGTCTCATCATTCCCAAAACTGGCCATTTGATTTCATTCTTGTAAAGCCAGAACATGCTGCGTATAGAAAGTAACATTATTATGCAGTCCTTACCGGTAATGAACAGAGATTACTCCCTGTACTAACACTCATGCTGACATTGCATCCTGGAGGAAATAATTTAAAAGAAAACATTGCAAAACCATTGAGCATACAAGCATACAATTTTTCAAGTCACTGGATTACTTGAAGTCTAGGTAGAGGATTTCCAGAGAATAAAAACAAACATATTTATCCTGCACATGATTAGCTCAGTGGCTTTTATAATAACTGTACTAAATAGAAAAAGCATCTGCAAGAACAGAGAACTAAACTATCTTATTCTAAATAAAACCTGATTTTACCTGGATCTGTTATTAGTTAACTAGAGCTTCCAGTTATATCAGTGCCTTATAGTTCAATGTTAATTGGTTCCTATAAAGATGTTATGTGCAATCCGTTAACAACACTGAATATTAAGCTGGGACATTAAAGTAAACCCCTATGTTGAAACACATTAAATGTTTATTTTGTAATATTGTTAATGTGTTTAGTGATTCAGGTGCTAATTTGTTGGTTGATGTCATATAATTGGTTATTCTCGTGAGACTTTTGCGCTTTTCCACAACACTTATGTCAAAGGGGGGCATTGCTAGATTTCCAATTCATAAATAAATCTTGAATGTCATGCAATATCACATTATAAACACATAACATTTACAAAGATTAATATTGATCTATTTCAGGCAGATTTTTCCTTTAAGGGGTTAAGTGTTGTTGCCTTGGATCGGTTTCAGGTGTCAATCAAGTGCAAGTTATCATGAAGTTCAGTTAAGTAAAACATGCATACTGTACATTAAATGTAACTGATTTTTTTAGGTTGTGTACTTGGCAAAAGGTCCTAAAAGATCCTTCTTGTTTTACTGATTGTTTGAATGTCTACCTCAAATTCGTTCAGGTTCATTTTTGTAAACAGACTTGTACAAGAGAAGGAAAGTAGGACAGCTTTGTGCTCGTCATTTCAGTGTCCTTTTCTCTGTAATGACCACTTTTCGTTTGACCTGTTTTCCCGCAACTAACCTCTCATACACACACACACACACACACACACACACACACACACACACACACACACACACACACACACACACACACTTACACATTCAAGGTTTGGTTTGAAAAGATCCTGCGATTCAGATTTTAATGTTTTGCACCTGAAAATAGCAGATGAGTACATAAGTACTTTAGGGCTGAAGAAACAGAATTCTGTTCCATGATGAGCAGAATGATAAATGTCATCTTACACATGCAACATAATGTGCTTTTTTTTAACGGCAGTATCCACAAGACCAAAGAAAACTCAACAGATCCAAAGACCTGAAAAGAACTGACATTGTGCTACAATGGAACTGACCGTATTCTGAAGACATGAAGGAGCTGCTGATATATTCAAAGAGTTATAAGGTGACATTATACCAGGTATTATGTGTCATCTGTTCTCTTCGAAAATTCAGGAACAATGAGAATGTGTTAGTGAGGGTGAGCAGGCCCATTTCAGAGAACAAACTGTTCCTGATGAAATCTGATCAGCATCTCAGACAAGAGAGATGTAATGAGCTGGGTCATCTATGGAAAGAGATTCCGTAAACAGAGACAGGGTTGAGAGTACTCACCTTTGTAGGTTAAAATGACAACCAATAACAGTCACTCTTAATATCAATACCTCAAGCCTTCCAGGAAGTGATCTTAGTTAAAATAAGCACTTTGTTTGAGAGAAACTTGACACCTATAAAGTCTTTCTCAGGATCTGTTCTCTCTCATTCTGCATTGTAAAAAGTGTTGACCCAAAATAGTCTCGTGTAGCACCCGCTTCAGGCTAGGTGATTACATAAACAAGCAGCTGGGACAATCAGTTCTAGCTCAGATGCACTTGAGGGTGAGTGTCAACATGGAACAAAACACAACAGTACAGGCTGTGAGTAACACTGGGTGCTAAGCAGTCGGCGTGCCTTGAGTGCAGTTAAAGGCCAGCTGGTCATGGACCTTCACAACTTGGTGGTAGAATGTATGAAGATGCATTAAATGAAATGAAGCTGATGTTAAATGACCTCCATAGAAAGGCTGATTGGATAAGATGAGAAAACCATCTCCCTTGATGTCTAATGATAGTACAGTATGTCAAGGTGGTTGGAAGGTTACTAGTCACTTCGATTGACATTAATATCTAATCTCTTACCCCCATTTTGGTGATTTGCTAATTCCTACAAACAAGCTCTCTACTATCACATAACACCAACTACCAACCAGGTAGGGTGAAGGCTAGCATGTGCTTCCTTTAAGACACATAAAGCCAACAAACTTCATTTTAAACTGCTTGAACTTAGAGGAAAGGTCCAACTGCCCACTTCCACAAGCATGACTTCTCTGACACCCACAACTAGTGAGTGTCACAGTGTTTGACAGGAGGAAAATAATGCCTCCTTTCCCATCCAGAAAGCATGGCCATTTTTGCTGTATTATTCTCCCAGCTAATAGCTGTGGTATCATCAAGATTCTCCTGATGATTGGTGAATATTTTTCATTACACCACCACCACCACCACAACATCATTTTATCATTTTAATTGCACTTGCATCTTTTCTTATCATATATTCACCGCATGTCTACTGCCTTTGTTTTGTGCTCTTCATCATGGCTGTCCTAAAACAAAAGATTAACCATTTTGGCATATCAGGTAGTTACATTTATCCCCAGAATGATCTTTTCTCCCTTCAGTACAGGCAGTGAGCTTGTAAGGCTGTTCTGTTTAAGAAATTCATTTTATTCACAGCTTGGAAAGAACATACTACAATTCATTACCGTAGCAAGTAAACTAAAGTTGCTCCTGAATGGGACAATGTCTCACTTATGCATGATTCAGAACTATTCTAAAAAAAATTTCCAGTTCAGTGTTTTTAAAAATAATCTGGCCTTAAAAGTAAGAAATACATGCAGTTGATTGACAAAATCTGTATGTTTCATCCACAATAAAAACTTAAGCAGCCATGTAACCCATCTTTGAATACGAGTAACGTTCCCAGTATAAATAAGTGACTTAGGTCTAAGTGTAATTATTGATTAATTAAGTGATTGTAATTACTTAAAAATGCTAACCAGCTCATTGGTTAGACTGGTATCGAGCAATGAGTTACAGTCTTGAGTTTTATAGGATGCTAATTAGCTTGAAGATTGACAAGAAAGACATTTGCAAATGCTGCATTTTTGAAAAGGAAACAGATGGAGGCCTTGTTCTCTTTGTCGGGATGAGATGTGAAAAACAATGGTAGATTTTGAAGGTATGTGTGTGTGTGTGTGTGTGGGGGGGTGTCAGGGGCTTAAAAAAGAGCTAAGAAAGAAAACACGTTGAGCTGAAAGAAAAGGGCAGAGCTCACTATCTATTGATTCTTTCGCTAATGGAGTTTCCTTCACCCAGGACCACTGAACCATCTGGAAATGTACACCCACATCTAAATATTCTACTTTTACACTAATTTACATTCGCCAGCATCAACTATTGCAGTAGCTCTGCGTAAATATTCACTGTAACAAGTGTTGAAAGAAACAGGAATTAAATGCATTTGAAAAAGTTCCTGTATGTTCACTATGTATAATTACCAACGATACCATGATTTTTTATTGTTTCCAACATTTTTCTAAAAGCCACTTTCCTACACAGTCTGATTTTTAAAAAAATACAATTTCTTTTAAATAAAAAGAGCAAAAGATAATACTTGTTCTGTCAAACATGTTTAGAATGTATCATTTCTATACTCTATATGCATAACAACATTAAAGTAGTGCATATATTATTTATAAACAAGCCACAAATCAAACCTTGCCCTTGTGCAATATTCATTTGTCATATCACGACTGCCTTCGCCGGGGGCAAAAAAAGGAAAAAAAAAAAGCATTCCTTCCATTTTGCACAATAAACTTCTCCCTCCCTTCACTCTGTGATTACAGCTTTACATTTGACCCTGTTATTATATCTGAAGGAGGACTAATCATTGCTTTCCTCTATCTTGTTGTTTATCGAGAACACTTTCAAGGCACAGAACATTTGTCTTTATTTACAATAATGAGACAACAATGAGCTACGCTATCCCCTGATTGATTGCTGCAGTGCTACAGTGCACTGTTTCTAAAAGATCCCAGTAGAGATAGTACGCAGGGGCATCGTTTGTCTGTTCTTTAGATTAATATTACAGTTTAATTTATGAATAAGCCATACATATGCATATCATTTCTCTGTTATGTGACAGACATAGAGGAGTCATCCATGACAAAATGTACACACTACACTCACTCCTGACCTGATCATTGTGAGTAGCTATACTTGAACAGTAAATAATCTCACCTGGATACTAAAGACCTTTGCTAACCCTGCTTTAATCTATACTCTATGCTATACTCTACACCAGGGGTATTCAATTAAAATCCAAAGAGGTCCCGTTACTAAAATTTCCTCCCAGCAAAGGTCTGAATCTTATTTTGTCACTTAAAATAGTGTACCCTCATGTTAATAATATCAATAATCACATACATTTCTATATAATTTATTGTTAAATTTCAAGTGTTTTCACAGTCTGAACTTGTATGGCACTTGAATGGAAAACAATCCTGTAGTTGTGTTTACTACATGTCAAGTAACAGACAACAGACACTGAATATCTTCTGAATAAAATAAATAAAAAGTGCAAACACAGCTTTGTGCAGCCTGAACTTAGGGCCTATATTCCAAGTAATGTAAAACATTCAGAATCTTTTGAATAAATTAAAAGTGCAAATGAAACAAAAGACTTTTGAGCTGCCCCTTTTTTAAACATTAACTACATTAATAACACAGGAACTTCTGGCAAAAGAACATTTCAAGTAAAATAGGACAGGGAAGAATTTACTGAATAAACGAAAAGAGCAGAGCTTTGAGCAGCTCCCTTTTTCCTCTCTCCTTTCCACCTCTCCTTACTCCCTTTCCATCTTCCGTTCCTAGTGAGAGAAATGGGCATTTAACTGTCCTGTCAGCAGTTTGAATCTTAATTGTCCTGCCAGCGTAATTAGGTGCATTACTGCCACCTTCTGCTCTGGAGGATGGAATAGAAACAATCTGTATTTGGCTTGGCTTTTGATGACGCTCCTGTCATCTAGATTAGATTAACTGCGCATGAACGAAAGATTTATCTTTTTATTAATATCAAAGAGCTTATATAATCTTATAATATTAGATTATAATAAGGAGATGCTTAATATGATAATATTAGAATTTTAACGGGTCCGGGCAGACCCGTCGCTTGGTCCGGATTCGGACCGCAGTCGGCCATTTGTTTATGCCCGCTCAACATTATACTTCCCTTATATACTATACTATACTATAGTGTTCAATTAAGCAGGAGTCGCAACTGATTCCTCTTGTTTAATCAACTGATCTTGGCTTCCAGTAGACTCAAATTTTATTTGTCACATACTGTACAGAGACATGCAGTGAAATGCTTAGATGTTTTTGCATATCCCAGGTTATTATGAGCCCTGGGTCAGAGTGCAGGGTCAGCCATAGTACAGCGCCCCTGGAGCAGGTGAGGTTAAGAGCCTTGCTCAAGGACAAAACGTTGATGTCTCAGTAGCTTGTGGGCTTGAACCCCAACCTTCTGTACAGTAACCCAAAACCTTAACCACTTAACCGTCATGTCCCCGTCCTCAGGTGTGGCTTGTACACTTATACACTATGGTCTACATGGCATGTGGTAGCCTAGTGGTTAAGGTGTTGGGCTACCAATAGGAAGGTTGTGAGTTCTATCCCTGGTCCACTAAGCTGCCACTGTTGGGCCCCTGAGCAAAGGCCCTTAACCCTCAATTGCTCAGTTGTATATAAAAAAAAAGAGATAATGTAAGTCGCTCTGGATAAGGGCATCTGCCAAGTCCTGTAAATGTCTACATTATACTCTACTCTACACTATACATTATACTCTATGCTATACTTTATGTTGTACTCTACACCATACTGTACATTATACTTACATTATACATTATACACTATACTGTATCTATTGTTGAAAGTACTATACAATTTATATTAAGTGACTATTGTAATGTTAATATTATTTGAATCTGCGCATCTTGATGTTTTGAATGTGATCCCTGATCTATTTAAACATGATTAACTGTCTCTAAACTCTTTTTTCAAGGTCATATTTTCAGAATGAAATCACATAGACTTTCCGAAAATGAAACGTTTAACTGTGTCCACATTCATCAGACAGGCTGAAGTGATGCATACAATCATGTTTGTATCAGTGGCCAGCACTAGCTTATTATTAGTATTTCTCTTGACACTCTACACACTGTTGTTGTGTTTTGAAGGAGCACCTGGCAACAGGAGTAAACTAAGTACGTGGTGTTTGGTCAGGCCTTTGTGACCGGTCTCGTCACTCTCCCTTTCATATCTATTCATTTCCTTTTTATGTTTGCAGCACACACACACACCTACACCCACACACCCACACACAAACACACACACGCACACAGACACAGTGTTCTGTCTGCTTCTGTGCATAAGAACAATGAGTTCCTTTACTCACCTTCACTCAGAAGCCAGGTGAGCTGGCTGTGGAAAAGATGATGAAGCGATGTAAGGAACTGTAGCTACGGCAAGAAGGAACATGAAGTCAGCGCAGACTGACTTGCAAAAACAGCAGGGAATAACAATGTAATAATCACTGTTTCCTGGCTTTCTATACCACTTTCCATTTTCACCATTTGCTGGATTGATGGCTGTTAGTTACAGATTGTTTCTGATGCTGGAAAAATAAAGTAGCAGTAGAAGTACTCCTTCAAATGATTTGTGCTGTTCATATCAAACATCATGCTTTTTTGAGCCATTGTGAAGTTTGGAAAACCAAGATGATTTCCCTGAAATTTTCAGGCTAAATGCTTTATGGCTGGCTTTCAGGTCTCCTAATTACAACACCCTAATTAGTCAAATAAATTACTCTCTGTATTCAATAAATAATAGCGTTATTATAATATAATAGTGTTATTAGAGTGTTATTCAGTAACTTTTATTTGCCAAAAATTTATGTTCTGCTTACATGCCACTGTATATATATGTGAGATATTTTACACCAAAATAAGCTTAAATCTGTAAAAATCTTCTGTGTCTTAACTGAATGTCAGAACACTATGTCTGATGCTCAGGTAGCAAAACACAAAAGCTATAATTGGTGGTTCAGGAGTTCAAATCTCAACAATGTCACATTCATCCATGGCAAGGAGCAAAAGGAGCAAATTTGGACTTGTTCTATGAGTAGGAGTGCCTTTACTCTCTCTATTAACTGTCAATCACATTCACAGTAGCCAATCCTGGAAGTGCATGAGCTCATATATGCGGAAGAGGGCAGAAAGAACTTTTAAACTGTGTGACAACAGGCTAGCTCCATGCTTCACATGTTTAGCTTCATGCTAGCTTCATTTGATAGCTTTTGTATCACAGAGATAACTGGCTTATGGGTGGGAACTGGAAGGTAAGGAAAGTAAAAGAAATAATATATTAGCTCAATCAATGTGTTTAAGCAATGCAACAGCACTTTGAAAGGTTCTGGATAAAATCCTAGTTAATCATGAATGACATAAAGCTCAATATGATCTATATCTGGTAAACATTAGTTATAGAGCAGAAATTTAAACTATTCATAAAGACACTATTCATTAAACAAAGTCAGATTGTAGCTACAGATTGTCAATATTCTCTTCTTTTTCTCTTGCATGCATTTTCTCTGTCCTTGTTTCACACTGATGGAGTTTCTGTCTGACTGTGTGCCACCCACCTCTCAGTCTGTGTGCTCTGAAGGTCCACATGCTCATCTGGCACCCTCCTCCTTGTCTGTCAGGTTGTCAGTGTGATGTTAGCACTGAGTGGCACAGAGCGCCAACTGTGCCAGCTCAGGCCTTGTTCTGCATTCAGTTATCACTGAGCACACGCCAGCACTCAAGCTGTCACTCATTTAACATTCACACTTGGAGGCAAGAAAGAAAATCACTGATGTCTCTAATTGCCATGTTTTTTTTTTCTTCATTTGTGGCCACTAAGTGCCTTTACAGTTCATTGCTAGTTTATGTTTATGGTTGAATCTATTTCTAATCTTTTTATATGAGGAAGATATTAGTGATAAAGTGTATCTGGTGAAACTGGTGGTTTGGTTTATAGCAAATAGGACAGAAAGTATTTTACAGATTCAATTCCATACTGAATTCCTTTGCTTTTTCTCCAACTATGGAGGACTGATGTATGACATAAGACAACACTCTGATAAGATTGAAGCTCAGTAAGAGAAACAGAGTGGCATATGCTCTCTGGGTTTAAAGGCGGGTTTATGGAGAGGCAGATGCAAAGAACATGCTCATCCTTAACAGAAGGCCTGATTAAGATAATGTCCATTTACATGTGAAAAGCCTGAGGGGACCTTTAAGGCCATACAGTTTACCCAAGATGCAATTTAGAAACAGATGTCATCACCATGCTAGGGCCCTGTGGTGATAAAATGAAATACATTAAAGAAGTCATCGCCACTGTTTATTTAGTGATGATGCATTATCATGGTGAAGAAGCTACTGTAAGTAAACAAAGATGTTTAAACGAAGATGATATTTCCAGTTACATTTTTAAATTAGTGTGAGGATGGTGTGCATTTGGTTATTAAGCTCATGAATTGTATTTGGGCAAGTTGTGTATTAAAGGCATATCACACAGCACAATACGATTTCATTTAATGAATAAAGGATTCAGAATTTCAAAAACATTTCAATATATCACGATATCACTGAATCAGCTATAATATGATCAATATGTGACCAACTTTGTTAAGAAGTTGGATTAGGGCTAGCATTTATTTGGGAATAATAATAAAGTAAAAAACACTTATAAGTGAATCACCTTGTTTGCCTATCAAATTCTTGACACACTAGTTTAAAAATCTGAATGATTTTTTTCACACCTTTTGTTTGTCCTCCGTTTAATAATCGGTTTATGATATTGGCTTTGTTCATTTCAATCATTTTTTTAAAAGTATCAATCCATCATCGTAGAATGATGGAATTGAAACCAACAATAATCATAGAAACCAACAATTATTTTAAACAGTGCTAATAGATTTGTGAGAAATGCCTCCGGGTTATTTAAATGTTTTGTACTGGTTATGAACACTGTGAATTTTTTAAATTGTTAATAATTTTGTACCTGTGGACAAATCCAACCTGGTGAGAAACATTTTTACATTATTTAAACTGATCTATATTTTGACAGCTAATTTCACAGACCCTCTCAGTAAGCATTTATTTCAGAAGCATTATTGTTCTTGTTATGTGTACAATAATATTTATTAGAGCAATAGAGAATATATTCTCTATTAGAGAATAGTTTTCACATGCTAAGCCTATCACCTTATTGTTATTATTATTATTATTATTATTATTATTATTGATTATTCATTCATTCATTCATTCATCTTCTACCACTTATACGAACTACCTCGAGCCTGTGCCTATCTCAGGCGTCATCGGGCATAAAGACAGGATACACCCTGGACGGAGTGCCAACCCATCGCAGGGCACACACACACACACACACACACACACACACACACACACACACACACACACACACACACACACACACACACACACACACTCTCATTCACTCACACACTACGGACAATTTTTCAGAGATGCCAATCAACCTACCATGCATGTCTTTGGACTGGGGGAGGAAACCGGAGTACCTGGAGGAAACCCCTGAGGCACGGGGAGAACATGCAAACTCCACATACAAGGCAGAGGCGGGAATCGAACCTCAACCCTCAAAGTGTGAGGCGAACGTGCTAACCACTAAGCCACCGTGCCCCCGCTATTATTATTATTATAGTAACAGACTAATAATTAAGATCACAGTAGTGATTTAGTGGAATTTCCTGTTAAACAAACAAACAAACAAACAAACAAACAAATAATGTGTGCACAGAGTTGTTGAAATGTGAATATTTCTATAGATTTTGCTTTTTTCCTTGTCCTTTATAAACGGCAAACCCACAAGAGTCTGATCACCCAATTCATGATTGATGAGCTTCTGGCATAGCCCACTACAAGCAGAATAGCTCATGTAGCTCGATCACCAGAGAGGGCAGCACACACTCATCACAGCCACTGTTACTGGAAAACTGTGACTCATGTACTTTACCAGTTGCAGTAATAATTCATCTGCTTGTGTTGTGGTAGCAAAAATGATGGAAAGCCATTCTGTTAAATTGTGTCTGCTGGCACCACAAAAAGTTTCTTTGATTAGAAAGGGGAAATGCGTATATACAGCCAGGGTGAGTAATTAGAGCCTGTTCAGTGAGAATAAAAGCATGGCAGGACAGGCTCTTTTAGGAAAATAATCAACGATGAAGTGACGTGATGTGACATGATGTGATATGATGTGACCCGACCTGAGGCAGATTTGTTTTTGTTTTTATTAGAATTGCATTTTATAAATTTAATGAGAAATGAAAAAGATCAAACTCTTCTCTTTAAGACCCCAGTGATTTAAAACCTACACGTGACACGTGAGACATAAAACCTCTCCTTACTAAAAGCCTTACCTGATCAACTGTTGTGTGGTGTAGTTTTTATAAAGTCTCACATTCCCATCAACCTCAGTAAACATATTTTGGGAATATTGTGATTTGTAAATATGTAAAGTTATTTCAAACCAAGGAAACACCACAAGTGTTCTGTACAAATGAAAGTTTAATTGAAAGGTTCTTGTATAAAAATAGGATTTTCATTGGGTTTCATACAACTTTTACTATAGAGAGCATATCTAACACATGCAGTCTGTGATAGATATATCCCCATCCCATCGTAATTCAGCAAAACACTGCCATTTTATAGGGAGATTACACAGACCCAGAAACAACATTAATGAGTTCCTTTGCGTTCAAATGATAAACAACCAAAAGAAGTTAAATAACATTCATCGCTCTTTCAATTTAAGTAAACCTTGTTTTTATTCCTTTTTTACATTGACAACAGCTTCAGTGCATCCACCAATCTCTTGTCCAAATGTAAAAAAAAAAGACAACAGGAATGCAAACAAAAGGCCATATGAAAATATGCAAATTTTGGGATTTAAGCATGACAATAAATAAAAAATAAATAGCCACAGAGTGTGGAATGTCTACGTTACAAATAAATTAAATGCAAAGAGGAAAACTGTACAAAAAACACTGTACAAGTTAATCTTTAAAAAAGAAGAGGAAAAAAAGGGATTCATGAATATTGCATTGATTGTGCATTTTCACACCCAGGTCCCCCAAAACCCAGAAAACAGACTAATGTAGTTTCAGCAGTGGGATGAGGAGCAGAAGAGTAAGCTGAGGGGAGAGAGTGTTCCAGACCCTCAGAAGGTACAGCGGTTACATCAAATCTCTATACACATTCAGAGAATGAAAAAAACAAGAACAGTTTTATTTATTCTAGACAACCTATATAGGCTAAAATGTGACTGAGCAGCGTTAGAAAGAGACGCAGCGAGTGTGTGCGTTTCAAGTATTTCTATGGGTCAATCTCTCCCCACTGTAATACCCCTGAACTGGCTGGAGGTATATGTGTGCTGGTCAATCACCAGACACAACATAACCACTGAACCAGCTCAAGGGAAACTTTCAAACAAAACAACAAAGCAACAATGAAAGCCCCAAAACAGCAGCTTTCAAAAAGGCACTCCAAATCAAAAATTAAGACATTTAAATAAAAAGTTGTCCAAGCTCTATGAGAGCAGCCACATCTGTGTAGGAGGCTTGCCATATGCATAAACCAGCCTTGTAACAATAATAATAATAATAATAATAATAATAATAATAATAATAATAATAATAATAATAATTTGTGCTGGTAAGTCCGCCCAAACAGCAAATGTTCCCAAACGGGAAACAAATTTAATGAAGTGTAAAAATAATAATAAAATAAAAAAGGTTGAAAGGAAGAGCAAACTATAATAAATTATGATTCCCTATGGGAAAAAAACAAAAAACAAACGATCTGCAAGCCTGACAAGGCAGGGATGTAGATTAAAAGTCCATTGAGTCCCAGCGCTTTTTGAGAGTGAGATGTGAGATGATATTTCTTTCAGAGGCTCTCCTTGCTGGAGCTCATGCTCATGTCCGTACTGATGGTACATAGCCGGATGTCTCCCTCCTCAGTCTTAGATGCTTCAGCATGACGCATCCATGGATGCTCAAAGATCTGCTCCAGAGTTGGTCTATCTGATGGTCTCAGTGACAAACACCACTTGATCAAGTGCTGGCACTCTGTTGGAACACAAAGCAAGTGATGGATTAGAATCTTGCTGCTAGCAGCTTGAAAGTGGATGACCACAACCACACCCTATTCACTACACAGTGCACTATTTTGACAAGTCATGAAAGCCAAACAAAAAAAATTTAGAGCACTCCTGTCACAGTGTACTGCAGGTTATAGGATGCAGAGTATGAATAATATACATTGCAATATGTAAGGAATTGGTAGAAGAGTGCCTTTTAAGACACAGGCTATATCTGGGGACTATTATCATGCAATGTTTATTATATGATGTGGAAATATGGAGTATGACTATACCACAGAAACACTGTACAGACCTGCTGAGATTCTCCGCCTGAAATATAGTCGTCCTCTGAGGATTTCCTCATCCTGCTCAAAGGGAATGTCTCCACACACCATGTCATACAGCAGCACCCCTAGTGACCAGACGGTGGCTGATCGGCCATGGTATCTATGGAAACGTATCCACTCTGGCGGGCTGTACACTCTTGTACCTGTGACACACATTGAGAAATAAACAATATGTTAGCTTTAAGGACAGAACACAAACACAGAGACAGATTAATGGCTATGTGCACCCCTCCCTCCCACAGCCTCAGCCTTTGCTGCTGTCACAGAGCTCTATCGAGATTCTAAAGGGCCCTTGGGCAAAGAGGAGGGAAAAAAAAGAAAACGGTGCTTGAGGCTGGTGTTTGGAGGCCACATCTCTCATAACTCAGCTGTCTGGTGCACCAAAGAGCCAAAAGTCCCGCCCTCCCCCAAAGGGCAGGAGTGTCTTGGAGACAGAATGAAGACTGAAATAGCAACGTGAGCCGTCACGGGACCTGAGCTCTCAGGTTTCACAACACACATCTGTTACGTGGCAGCCGACCTGTTTACACCCAGAGATAAAGCAAAAAGCTTCGTCTAAGGCTTTCAAATGTTGGCAATCTTAATTTAAGTATTTGATTTCATGTTTACTGGGAGAGGAGTGCCCGGACATGCCAAACCATTTCATAGCAACAGAAAACGTCATGTAATAAACAAGCATATCATATAACACAGCATGGGAAAATCCCACACGTCAAACAAAAACAATAACAAACCACTGCATGAGAAATCCCCCTGTAGATTAACAACACAGCCCTTTTTATTGAAAAAAAAAAAAAAAAAGACACAAAACACACATCAACTGAACACGATTCTGCTTACCGTCAAAATCGGTGTACACCGTGTCCTTGAGAATGGCACCAGAGCCAAAGTCAATCAGCTTGAGTTCCCCAGTGCGCAGATCCACCAGCAGGTTCTCATCTTTGATGTCTCTGTGCACCACACCACAGCTGTAGCAGTGCCGAACAGCCTCCAATACCTGGCGGAAAAAGCCTCGTGCTGTGCTCTCGTCCAGGGAACCCTTCTCTGTGATGAAGTCAAACAAGTCTTTGACCAGCTCTGGTCTCTCCATGACGATCAGCCATCCATCCGGCCTCTCGTACCAGTCCAGCAGCTTTATGACTCCTCGAAAGTTGGAGCCTACTTTTTTCAGCAGCACGATTTCCAGAGGCACCATCACACCATTCTGAAAGAGAAATTCATGTTTGTTTGGTTATTTTTTTCTCTCAAATATCTATAATTTATTCGTTTCTTTCACAGACCATGCTGGTGCAATTAAAAATAAATAAATAAAAACATACTTACAATAGACCCCCATTCCGTGACTCTGTCCTTTGCAACATGTTTAACGGCGACCTGAAAAATGACAGGACATAAATCAACCGTACAGCTCGCATGCATTGTATTTGGAAAAAAACGGGAGCAAAGGAACACGAGTACGGCAAGCTGAGCGCACGCGCGCGCAACTACACAGTCTGTGTAGGTGCGCGCGCGCGTTTGTGTATGTCTGTTACTCACCGGTAAACCGTCAGAAATCCGACTTCCAGCGTAAACCGTCCCAAATCCCCCGCTTCCCAAAACGGAGCCCACCTGATAGACCTTCTCAAACGGCTCCGGCTCCAGTTTCACTGCAAATTAAAAGATGAAATACGATTTAAAAGCATGAAAAGGACGTCGTAACTGAACACAGTTTACTATGCGTTCAGAAACCAAAACAAAACAAAACACCTGGCTAGGATTCGTACACAAACTCTAACGTATGTGTGACACAGACACACTTAAACGGGCGAACTACAATGACACGATAAAGCAGGAAAGTGTGTTTTCACGTCGTTACTAAGCTCTAGCTGTCTCACCGGGCTGAAGCTGTATTTTCACCGGTAAATGATCCACGCTATTCGGGCTGCAGATGTGAGAAAAAGAGCCAAACTTTGACAGCAGCATATTTTCAGCGCATGAGTTGAGCCTGGAAAAGGAAAGAAATCCTCTGCTATAAGGTGTATTTTCGCAGAAGTTTAAGGAGAAACCGAAGGCACAGAAATGAGGCGACGGTTAAAATCCGTTAGATCCGTTAGATATGAAGCGCAGCGTCTCCGAGAAAACACGGCCAAAAAGTCAATAGATACAATCCGTAACGGGTAAAATCCTGGGTGACACTCGTCCCCTTGATGGACAGACGAGTTGGCGTTACATTAACGCGAATACGGCTGAATTTTACACGTATGTGTTTACACGTCTGCTCTCCACAGTCTGTCTGCGCTGCGTCTGAGCTGTGGTGCGGATTAATCCGACTCTATAACGGCAATATTTTGACGCGTGTACAGAGCAATATCCCTCCGCCGCCCGAATCATTCTTTCCCCTTACCAAACAAGCGATTCTTACCTTCATTAATACAAGCTACATACTTAGACGGATTCTACACGCACCATTTATTTTGAGCTGAACAAAATATATTTTTCGTTTAAACGTTGTATACGTCGGAACTATTTAAGACGCTCAATGATAACACTGTCTGGATGGTGCGTGGTGTGTCTCATTTGCATACCAGAATGGATCGACCAATGAATGTTCGTATATTAATATCGATTTCAGCCAATTGAGAAATACACACGAATAGAATTTGGATTGTACGAGGCGCCAATTCTCATGTACTCAGAAACTATTATAGAACGACCTACAACATATAAGTTAATTATTATAGCCAATTATTACAGAAAAAAGACGAATAAGTAAATAAAAAGAAAGATCCAAGAAGACCACAGGCTCAGAAGTGAAGATATAGTGAAGATATAAGTTTTAATGTAAACACATAAGGGGCAGGATTTAGCTACACACTTACATACATAAGTCTTTATGGGGACTCATTTAAATACAGCACATGTCATCTGGGCCATAGGGTTCATCATAATAATGTCAAAATGCTATGTAAAGTCTATTATTTCACCTGTCATTTTCCCATCACAACAGATCAAAGCTGTCAGATTATAGCCTAGACTGAAACATCATTACATTTTAAATTTGCCTCTTTTCACTGACCTTATTACACTCACTAGCAAATTTGCTAATATTCATTGTTCTGAATTTGACGTGTTTGGAAATGAAAAAATACTCCAGGATGTGAGCCTGACACACCTTGTTTTGGTCAGTATGACACATAACACAGGATGAGGGCTGGTCTGTATCCACTCGCTTAAAGTTGCTCTGACTAAATACAGGCACAAGGTCCATCTTTATATTTCTTGCAGTTTATGAAGTAAACCCATGTCAACTTGTTTATTATCGTGCATTGAGTAGGCAGGCTGTGTTGACGGAGGTGCAATTTACTACAAGGATAATCAGATTACACCATGAATTATGGATTGTAAATATTGCATGACACCCTACTCATGCAAGTCAGAAGTTTAAATATGCTCGCTACATGACTAATGAGTTTGAAACCATCAAAGACCCAAATCATTCTAACTTGTCCAAAATGTTTGATGTACTTTTTTTTGGTTGTGGTGACCTTGCTCTGTATTTGTAAAGTGTGCACATGGCCTCCGTTTTATCATAGCTTTTACGATAAGCAGTGTATACACTGAAGGGCAAAGGGACACATAGAGAACAAGATCAGAGGCTGTGCGTGAGCCTTATCTCCCCATTCAGTAGAATTATGTAAATGTTAAACATGCTCTTGAGTACACCTTAACTCCAGGTGTGTTGGCTTTACAGACTCGGCTAATAGTTAAGTACTAAAATACCTTCACATTTGAGATGTGCCTTAAAAGATCTTTCTACTTTTCTTTAACTAAAGTGTGAAAGCAAAAGGGAATCTTCATTCTGTAACTTGAACATAAAGGTGGTTACTAGCTTCATTAAATACAGTATAAGTCATATTAGCAAGATTTCACATATGCTAAAGTTTGTAGGCCATTTTCATGGCCCGCAAACAGCCAGCTAATGACAGGGCATTGATTATTTATTTGTAATAGTAATACAGTTTATTTCCTGTTGGCTCTGGGAGAAGAGCTGGATCTCTGCCATTATAGTCCTGTGGGGAAACAATCTTTTATTTGTTTATTTATTTCTTCAGTTTATTTATTTTTAGACATTTTGGAGCAGCTACACACTCATCTTAAAAGCATGCTTAACATCTGTAGCATGTACAGCTGGTCCACCAACTCTCTATTTGGACCCGAATGATGTGGGATGTTCAAGGCATTCATGGTAATGTAATGGTCATTTCTTTATTTATATAGCCAAGGCCCTTGATCTGGCTTGAAGAAGGTTTGCGGGAAGCTCCTAACTGTCCACCATCAATTCTCTGAAATTCCTGGGATGCTTGATATTTTCTTTTCACTCTAATTACTGCTTTATGAAATGCCCCAATTGAGCTGAAATGGTTTGATAAGGGTCTAGAAGAAAGTTACCTCTGTAATTTCTTGTACCCTTTTTATGGGTAACTACAAAAACCATGAAACCACACAAATCGAGTACTGTGGCCACATCAAAGTCAGGGCATGTAGCTCTCTTTTTAGCCTTCACAGCCACATCATTTGGGTGAGTGAGAGAACCTTTTCCAAGCTCGTCCTCCTGGAACCAATGAACCAGCTTCTGCTTGGAACTGATCTCAAGTGGCTTTAGGAGAGAAGACACACTTAGTCATCTTTCAAGATGGCACTGTAATATGAAACTGCTTAAGCATACGCTTAACATTAGCAATATTGGACAAGTCTTTATAGCATAACTTTAATATGCAATGTAAAGTATTTTTAAAATCCACCATTCAGCATGTCTTTCACTCAGTTGTTACGACATGCATTGCTGTGTTTATGTGTACCTGGCTGTGTGTATAAGAGGGTCAGGTTCAGGTCAAACTTAAATCCTTGGGATTATAGTTGGAACCTAAGGTCACATGGTGCTGTCAGGTCTGCTCACTGATAATCTGGCCATGTTTCGTAACTGTTCATTAGGACATTTTCTCCCTTTCTGAGAGCCCCAGACTACATGCATTTGATTGCTGGTAAGAACACTGCAAATATAGACTATACAATAAATAAAGAACGAACATACTGTACATACATAATGCTTTTGCTGAGATCACCACTACCATACATGGATCTTGCTATTAAATTCATTAATACTGAGTGCTACTCCATTTCAAAAGTTTTCTACATTTACATGGCTCATCACCTAAAATGAGTTTTGTTGCTCACTTTCCCGCGTGATCAGTGCTGCTTAACACTTCAGGGGCACTAAGATAGATACTCATCCCTATTAGTATGGCTTAAGATTATCGGAAAGCTGGAAGTTGCTCTAAGACACAGAATCTTGCTAAATCCCATCGGCCAACTCAGCACATCTCACTGCCACGTATGACCTGACAGAGCCCCTGTAGTGTTATAGGACACCCACAGATTCAGCTGGAGTATTGCACATTTCACATGACACCCTCCCCTTGGATTTCTTTCATCTTCCTTGCTGAGACCCAAACTTTCCACTAACTCCATTTTACAGGGCTTCCACTTTTAAATGAAAACAGTTGTGTCAGGCCATACACATTTGCTAGACTGTCCTTTGCTCTGTCTGCTTTACATCAGTGTTGTAGGAAGAGACAGAAAATGCCAGGAAAGCTCATGTTTCAAACTTAATCCAAACTGAAAAAAAAAACCCCATTTCACCATTTTCTAATGTTTAAGCTATTCTCTGATTCTGCTACCTCGTTCACTCACTACAGTACATGTAAGGCTGCCTGAAGTATGGATGGTGTTCTGAACTTGACCCAAACCTGGATCAGGAGGAAGCGACTTATCAATAAACTGATGAACTTTTGCTAATCAGATTATTAGCATGGATTATTAGCTAAGCTACTCTTTATAGTTTTTACAGTTCTTTTGTGTCTTTCGAAACAAGAATAACAGTGTCTCTTGATAGGATTGAACAAGACCTTACTCAGCAAGACTTACTCATATTTTTCCAAATGTAAACACAGAAACAGAATTGGTTCTGTTCATATTTTCCTCTCTGTGTGTTGCAGGCAGAAGAAGGGGATTCCTTACAGGTCCTGTTTCACTTGGAACAGGGAGCAAGTTTGTTGTAAAATGTTTCTGTTCAGTACTATCATGACCTATCTTAGTCACACAGCCATGTCACAGGGTTCCTGGCTGACCTGTCACCTAACCTTCGATAAACAACCAGAGTAGGCTCAATGATTTTTATTGACTATGCATTTTTCGAGGCTGACATCAACCCCAGATGTTTTTAACTGAACTCTTGCTCCCTGATGATGTGGCCAGCAGTACAGATGTTTTGCATATGTCTACACGTCTTCATTTCTCTTTTGTTCCCTGACATCATTGTTTGTTAGGGAGGCCATTGATAGCCACTTACCAATCCTGCAAGTTGATGACATTATTCTTACGAAGTGACTCTGATCCTGTAGTAGTGGCATAATAAAGAAAAAAAAATGTAACGGCCACTTAAGATCCCTCCGGAATTCTTATGGAAGTCTTGTTTTCCTAGTCTTTCACAGCACACCTTTGTCACCCTACTAATATTAGAATTAGTGATGGGACCAAAAGTGTGTAACCTTATGAACATGCAGGTCTGTTAGTAAGGGCTTTAGTAATGTCTTGGGGTTTGTGTCAAGTTTTATGTCACCAGCAAAGTGGAAGTGTGAGTCATTTGTTCTCATATCCAAGTCCGGTACCTACTCATTAATTATTAAATCCAAGTCTGAGTCATTTGTAATCATGTCTGACTCAACATAGACAAAATGATGTTTCAGCCATAGCCATCCAATTATAATAGTATTTGCTCCTAGATGAAAACTAAGAAAACAGATGTATTATTTTTCTTACATTATCCACAGATTTTTTTTCTGCCTAATGTAAGTAGTTGCAAGTGTCCGTCTATTACCACCAGTTCTCTCATATTCATGCCATCTATCAGCCATTATATTTTATACTGTTCATTACTGTATATTACAGTTTATACTCATACAAGGTCAATAAACAGTATATGAGACTATATGTAATACACAAAAATTAGGGGTGTTAAATGTATCTTTTCTAACTAAATGTATTTGATTTTTAAACACGAATTGAAAGGACTATTGATTTTGAAGGATTGTTTTAAATTAAATTAAATATACCCCCAGGAATACTAGGAAACAGTGAACAAACCTACAGGTATAAAAGCCAGCACTGTCAGTGTGGGCTGTGAATTTTAGCCCTGGCAGTTCTTCAACGACAGCTATATCCTTGGAATTCATACCTGATCTCAGCTAGAGATGTGTTTATTAATTCCTGTTCATGCACTTATTATTTTGTTTGTACATGCCTGCAATATTTTAACATTTATTTCACTGTATTTTCACAAATCCTAAAACACATCTAAAATAGGGGTTTTAGCTGAAAAAAACAAACAAACGGAAATGTAATTGTATCCATTTAGATCATATGATACACCTTAACTAATTTACATTCTATGGCATCATTCATTCATTCATTCATTCATTCATTCATTCATTTTCTACCGGTTATCAAGACTACCTCGGGTCACGGTGTGCCTATCTCAGGCATCATCGGGCATCAAGGCAGGATACACCCTGGACGGAGTTCTATGGTATCAACATCATCAAATATCTAATTATCAAATACCTTCTTTAATTTAAGTACCAATCCAAAATCATTAGATGCATTTAACAACATTTTTCACTCACAAACCATGTGATCTGTGGTTAAACTCGGTCAGCATGGACACCATCAGACCTTCAGGAAATGTATTGATTTTTGCATGATTATTGAATCTCAGGTGTCACTCACTGGTCAAATCCAAATTGCTATTGACTTATTTCAGCTCTGTTGGCTCACCTTAAAGCTCACACAAATTGATGATCCATTATTTCATGGCAAAGGAATTACAATTCACCTAAAATAGGATGCATTAAAAATGCAAAAATAATTTCCTTACAGTCACCTACCCCAACTATCAGCTACACTCACAAATCAATTACTGATATAGACATTAAATGGCTGCACATTTAGTATCAGCATGGGGTGTTATAACAACCTGGGTGTTTAGAAAGTGAAAAAAACAACAACAGAATATTCACATTCTTTACATATTTAGTTGGTGCATAGGCTATAGTTTTAACATGGCTGGCATGCTGGCTCCATATAATTTGTAATTGCACACAAAAAATTGCTAATGAGTAATTCCAGTCCACGTGAATTAGCGATTTCAAAACATATATGATTCATTTACCTGGCATAATCATCAAAATATGACTCCCACTGCATATTGTGGAAATGTACACGTGTGTAGAGATTTTAAGTGGTATGTTTCTGCATTGTTGACTCATCCAAAGTAAACAGAGCTCATGATGAATGCTTGACTCATCATTTCAGACCCCAAACTGTTTTCAGCATCAGAACTCAGAGATTAAAGGTATAGTCGATGACTTGGAATCCAAACAGTGTTTTTTTCTCAAAGCCATGGCAACAAAACATATGCCTGTTTAATGCCCTAGTTTAATCACATGAATGTTAGTTTTTTGAGCTTTCTGAATTCTGAAACTATCCTTAGTGTGCATCAGTTGAAAATCAATATTGCTTTGTTCATTTCATTTTATTTCATTTCATTTCATTTCATGCACATTTTTTCATTTTAATTTTTCAAGTCACTCTAAATTTACCCTTCAAAATGCCCCCCCCCCCTCTCTCTCTCTCTCTCTCTCTCTCTCACACACACTTTCTTTCTCTACCTCTCTGTCTCTCTGTCTCTCTCTCTCTCTCTCTCTCTCTCTCTCTCTCACTTTCTTTCTCTCTCTCTGTCTCTCACTCTCTCTCTCTTTCTCTCTCTCTCTGTCTCTGTCTCTGTCTCTCTCTCTCTCTCTCCCTCTCTCTCTCTCTCTCTCTCTCTCTCTCTCTCTCTCTCTCTCTCTCTCTCATGCATTTTGACCCCTACTTATTTTCTGATTTAAAGTACATTCATTTTATCCTTTAATGGAAAAGCCCATAATACCCATAAAGCTGCGTTCAGAACCAAATGTTCCTGTTGGCTATTTTCAAGGTCTTCTTCCATGGTTATTTTTGGCACTGACTGAACACGAAATGGCACAAAGTAAAAGTGTTGTGCTATTTGAGTCTGTTACAATGTAAAAACATCAGCTGACCTTAAGGACAGAATAGACTAGCAATCCATTATCCCTCTTAAAGTGGATATTCATTAGCGTGTACAGAAATCTGATTATGTCACAGACTGGATGCAATGCTACACTGGGCATGTAGGACATCCTGTATTTAAGTACTGTATGTACAATATAATGCCATTGTTCTTTGGCTTGTGCTTGCAAGGTTTAGCATAAATAGTACAAATAGTAATTATATATTTATAACTATATGTGTACAGAGAATTACATGTTGCCTTTCTTATAAAATGATTTTTCTATTGTCAGGATGAAAAGATATGAAAGAAAGAACTTTTAAATGAGCAGAACAGAGCACATAATCTCAGCACCAATATTTGTGCTTATACTGTAGGTATTTTTGTAATGCAAGGACTGTTTAGGCTCATAGCGCAATTGCTCTATATCCTAGCGCAGTTGCTCTATATCTCTATAACATAGCCTGATGTTTAACCTTCTAAGTTTCTTCTTGTATCCTTCCACAGAATATGGAGATGTGTGTGCATGCTGTAGCGTATGGAGAGCAGATGAACCGTGTGCTCAGTAATTACTGTGGCTCAAAACCGGACTAATTATGTCGTGAAACATTCCGACTGGCAGGTTGGCATGGTAACTGCAGAGGTGTTAATTATCTTCTCTCTTTAGAAGTATGGGATCCCCTCTTCAAAAAACAACACCTGTTAAAGGCTCGTGCACTCTCGTTCTCTCTCTCTCTCTCTCTCTCTCTCTCTCTCTCTCTCTCTCTCTCTCTCTCTCTCTCTTCACTGTTTATGTTTCTCACACACTTCCTCTTTGCTTATTCTTTACTTTTTGTACTGTTAAGGATATAATTCTACCTGAACCATTCTTCAGCACCCGTTTTTTAAGAAAAAAAAAAGATCTCACAAAAGCTGAAAGCTCTCTGTGACATTTTTTATGACTTTTGGGCAGTAACATCTGGCAGAGCTGGAAAAAGCATGGATCTAGATAGATCATTTTGTTATAAATGATAATAGATTGACAAAACATACAGGGGTTTGATTTCCAACTCTGCCCTGTGTGCGTGAAGTTATCCCTGTGTTTTGGGGGTTTCCACAGGGCTCTCAGGTTTCCTCCCCACTCCAAAGACATGTGCTTTAGGCTGAATGGCATCTCTATATTATCTGTTGTGTGTGTACAATTGTGTTTTGCATTGATATTCCCTGCCTTATGCACTGAGTCCCCTGGGATAGACTCCAGGGTCTCCATGTACAGAAAATGGATAGACGTTTAGTTTATTCGAATATATTCACATATATTTACAGATGTGTAAACAATGTGCTGATTTCAAACTATTGCATATATTCCAAAAAATATACACAGTTTGAAATATATTGCTGTGATATATGGGACATTTCTTTGTAGCCCAATAATACTCTGTTGCAGTTATATACTATAGCAAATTTCATATAAAAAAAGCGTACAGTAATTAAAATTAGAGCTAAAATACACAGACTTCTCTTTTGTGTGTGTTTATTTTATTGTTCGCGAATCTATCTTGAAGTATATTAACCACACAAAAATATTTGTGAGATGTATTTTTTCTCTATTTGGCACTATACGCACACCAAGCAAACTTGCCCTACTTCCCTGCAGTAGCCTTAAAATAATGGCACTATCGATGGACATGTGTCCCTCCCCTTATTTGGCAGAATGTAATTGGTTTACTGAGATCTACCCTCTGTTTAGTCACAACCCCTTTAGTAAGAGGCCTTGAACTGACTCGTTTACAGACATTAGTTTCCATCTAAACCCCTCTCCCCTTTTTTTACCTCACCACTTTGGAAAAACTTACAAAAATAACAAAATGCATGATTGGGCTATCAGAAGTTATATTTACAGCTGAAAACACCTTGACATTCAGAGCACTCAGTCAACGATTGTGTATATATTTTGTGTACCAGTTGGGATGACACGACTTTCATGGAGTTTCCATGCACCGCATGGTGTGTCATTACAAACTGCACTTTCTAAGTCTCTTTAAAGACAAATGTAGCTCTCTATTGTTTTATGTAGCACCAGGGTCTTAATTAACTACAAGGAGTAACGTTTCATTTCACTATGTACTGCATCCACTATATATGGTTGAAATGACAATTAAATTCTTCTTCTTGATATGTAATTTATATTGCTAATTTTTATAGTGTTTTTTTTATGTTGATGCATTATAGCTTGTCCTACCTGCATGTGTGTTTATTATGAAAAGTCAAGCCATATAATTATTTCAGTAACATAATTGTGCCACTCTGAAATTATCCTTAGCTGAATTTAATTCTGACCGAAATGATCAAAGTTCATTTTCATCCTTGAAATTCTGTGATGTTTTAAAATTTTTTAAACATTTCTCATTAAAATCGGTATCACTGCGTGAACAAGCTATTCTACCGTGGCTGATGGATCTGTCTATGAATAAATAATACTTGGCTCATAGTGACATTTACAGTATATTATAACTATCATGACCTTATTATACAGTAAGGTTCTGTTTTGAATTCCAACTTCATAGCCTTACTCAGCTTAGTTCAGGATATCTCATATTTATATTTCTACAAGTGCTACCATAGAGTGTCTGTGGGTGATTTTAGGTGATATTCTGGATTATGTAAATGATGAGGTTGTATAATGCATTCTGTGAAAACCCACTAGTTTCAGTGATCATATTACCCTTACACAAAAGCCCACTCTCCATTCCTCAAGGGCACAGCGTCTGGAGGACAAAGACACATTGTGGAAAAAGAAGTTCCTGCAAGCTTGATTCCACAATCATTAATATATATTACAGGATTATGAAGTGTTTGATATGGTGGGGTACATGCTTTACACTGAGGTTAGTGCTATCAGAAGTGACCTTAAACTTTACAGTCACGCATAAGCGCGCGCGCGCGCACACACACACACACACACACACACACACACACACACACACACACACACACACACACACACACACACACACACACACACACACACACACATTACAGAGTTTCCTTTGGGAATGGAGCCCTGGCTTTGGCATTGTTTTGCAGCCATATAGTAAGCGCAGGTGATTTTGTTTTGAAGCCATTAGGAATATGAAGAGCATTTGGTGTGAAGACCTCCAGCCACACCTGCTCAATGACTCAACCGGGCACACCACACACCCACATCCAGACTATTTTGAAACTCGTTTTTCACAAGCCTGGCATCAAAGACTTTTTTCTTTTCTTTTCTTTTCCTCCTCTTTTCTTTCGTCATTTAGATGCTCTTCTTTCAGCAATGCGATCAAAGCACCTGTACTGATCCTTTTGATCTGTGTGCACAGATACTGTTGCGGTTTCAGTTCTCTCCTGGGGGCTTACCAGGAAACAGTCAGAGAGGTTAGTGAGGTTAGTGAGGTTAGAGGGGTTGCAGACTGAGCTTGGCACTAAAAAAGGGCCTGCAATTAGTCCACTACTTAGGGAGTTTAGGGGATATAATATTAGCTTGGCTCGGTGGGGGTGAAATTCTTAATCTAATCCCTTTCCTTCTGTTTCCTCTATCAAGCTCAGCACATTTATATACAAGATTGTACTTATTTTTTCGATCTTAAACAAATGGACAGTTGATGCTCATGTCTAATTTCTACATATAAAAAGAGGATAAAATAATTCTGTTTTATAGAAATCCCCAAGCAGGAACAGTTACAACATAAAAGGCCATAAAGATGTTCTCATTGGATGTTCTGTTTTAACTATGACTACCATTAATCTTCTTCAAATAATCTACCTCCAACATAATAATAATGACTCTGTGCTTTAAAGTAATTGTTTCATTAAATAATGTCAGAGAATCTCATTAAACCAGACAAAAATCTGTAAAGATATGACCCATGTCTATTACAGAGTGTGAGAATAATGTCATTCGATATTTAGGTTACAGTTATGTTCTGGTGCAATTTTTCTCTGTTTTGTCCAGTTTACAGAACGTTCCTCATTTGTGCTGGGTGCCATGTTGATAGCTGGTATGCTGTTGGCCAGTTCTCAACAATGATGGAGGTACTGTAATGACCTAGGGAAAGTAAAAAGTTTCTGAACTTTCCCAAGATCTGTGTGGGATGTCAACACCTCTCTTTGTCTTCATACTCAATTACAGCGTAATGGATGTGATGAAGTGTCAGACATAGAATTCCCTAATTTAATTTAACAATGTGTTTTTCACAGCAGAAGAAGAATGGAAGAATTCAGGTTAGAAAGAATTTTGCATCTAGGCACTGAACAGTGTAAAGGTGTATATAAGAGAAAATGAAGAGAGAATTTGAAAACTCTGCAATGCTTGATAGGTTTTGAATTTTTATATGCTTATATAATAGTGTATAATTGTTTGAGACATCTAATCTGTGCACACTGAATAGACTCTCTGTTTTAATATTTTGCACCCAAGTCATTTTCAATGGAAAAAAAAAAGTTTTGTTAGAAGTTGGGGGTTTTATAAGCTGTGAGGAGAAAATTGGACCAGTACCAACATTATGCAAATTGCATGCAGCAGTCACTTAGTGCTATCCAATCAAGAGTTGGGGAACAAAGCGCTATTGCCTGAAAGCAAATAATGGCCCTGATGCATAGAGCTATCTTTATACGGTATTGGGAAGGCAAAAAAAATATTTATATTAATACCTGGGTTCTGTTCAATCTGTATGATTGTAAAGCTAATAATGTTGGTGAGTTAAAAGCAAGTTTGCATAATAATGTAAAATTTCACAGTACATATATATGTATAAAGAAGATATGAACTACTTTGCAGTTGTAAATTGTTCCAATCTGATTGGCTCTCTGCACTTTTAACAATACAGTAAGCTTTTAATGCTGTGAAACTATAAGCATTTGAAGCAATAAATCTGTGGAAGTCAGCAGTGTGAATCAAATGGCCTTTTCCTGTGAAACTAGATTTTTACACTAGCTAGATAATAGTTTGTATCTGAAACTACTGACAAAGTCTACCAACTAGTCTGATTTTTGTGTCTACCCTAGCCTTTGCCAAAATCTATACAGCATATACATGTAGGGTTAAACTTAGTCTTTACCCATAGCTTGGTAAGAATTGAGCACAAAGTTTTTTTTGGTTCAGGTTATGTCAGTGCATTCATCTGCACTAAGTGCTTTTTGCTGTCACATGAATGCACCTATTACAACTGTGTCAAATGAAAATACAGTCTTGTGTCTAATATGAAAACAAACGCAAACGTGGCCCTACGTCAACTGTAGCTGTGGTGGTTCTGCCCTCCAAACTCAAAACAAACAAAGTGTATTGGAAAAGCCTGAAAGGTTTCCTCTTTTGACTGAGTTATGCACTTCAGTAAACGTCAATTTGTAAACTCTTAATGAGCAGTGTGATAATCAAACAAGCTAACTATTTGCATTTGCGTCAAAGTTGTTCCTTCCAACTAAGTAAACGGCAAAACAAAGGTCTAGAGGGTGGATGGCAGTTAGTATAAGGAGTGTCTTGTGTCATGAGTCCAGTAGCACTTAGTTTAGTTGTCAGTAATTCCTGTATGGTTTAGTATTTGCTGTCTTCACACATTGCATCCCAAACATCCCATCACCAGCCCCTGCCTTTTATGTTCTCAGTGTACTTTTAAATAAAAGGCAGCGAGTTCTCTTTAATGTGGTGCCAGACTGATGAGGTCAGGGTGCTGATTTGCTTCTCAGGCAGACAGTTTTATGGATCAAGAAGTGCCTGCAGTTTTGCATTCTCACCTGGTGAGAAAAGCAGTCATGCTGCAACATCAGATTCAGGCAGGTCCTGACAAGGGTTTGATTGTCATTTAAATTGCATCATACTCGAGTTATGCAATCCACTACTTCAGAACATTCTGTACATTTAATCAGCTCATCTACTGCCAACCTCTTCTTTAACACATCTATAATGTGCAAAACGCTATATGCATTATTCAGGCAATTAATGCACCCGTCATGTTAGGTTTTTGATATTCGTGGATCTAAGCCATGCTGTGCACCTCCAGCTATCTTTGTGGTGATCATAATAAGCAGTTTAGTTCTCTGCTTACTTAAAGTGACCCATTTATTGACCAAAGGCTTTGCTCAGGCAAATCTGTCATGATACATTTAACCCAATATCAAGACGCCTTTCCAGGTCAGCAGGATGGAGAAAATAGGCCAGTTGTTGATCATTACATCCCAAAGAGACGTTTGTTTAGGACTGTGCATCTGAGAATGCACTGCAGCACACTGATCATATCTCGTTGCCTCAACTTGTTGCGATTGCATTTTAATCAAAAATGTGGGTTACTGTGTCTTTCCTACTTTCTTTCAAGATAATAAACGCTTAGAAATAATGGTTCGTGGCACCATGTAGAGCCTCTGTCACAAAGTAGTTCCGTGATATTCCCATGATGAAATACATCCAAGTGGCTAGGGGCAATGTATTCTCTGATATGAACAAAAAAAAAAACATCCCTGCACTATATATTTACCACAAAAGTGCAGTTTTCCCATGTGAACTGATAGCTGGAAAGGGGCTTTTATGAGATTGCAGGTTTTATGACCACTGCGCTGTGTTTATAGAGCAGTATACCTGTCACTGCCAATATGTGTGTGTCTCATAAAAAGCCGTCTACAGGATATACACCATGCTGAGATTACTCACGCATTAAACATAATAGCCAAGTTCAGATTAGCCTTCAGTGACAGAACTGTATTAACTTTGATTATTAGTGGTTCACAAAAAATAATTTACATATATTGTAAAATATTTAATTAAATTGACATATCTGCTTTATCCCTATGTGCACAATGATAATTGTGTGCGGTGTAAGCCATACCAGTTATTAACACTCTACAGGCTCTATGTGTCATTTTGTTAAGATGATTCAGGGATCCTTGATATAAGCTTTATTAGAGTCCTCCCTTGATGTGACATTTGCCATTTAGGCTTGCCTTTGAAAGGTCAACACAGGCTTAGTAGTTATATATTTATATGTTTGGCTAATAGTGTTTGAACTAAATATTACTATAACCAAGATAAACATGGGAGATAGAATAGAACAGGCATAAGCAAATGTTTCTCTTTGTGTGTGTGTGTGTGTGTGTGTGTGTGTGTGTGTGTGTGTGTGTGTGTGTGTGTGTGTGTGTGTGTGTGTGTGTGTGTGTGTGTGCGCGCACGCATGTGTGTACAAATGTGTCTGTTCAACTGTAGATACACTGTCAACACAGTAAAGGCCACACAGCATGAGTTGCACAGAAGGTTAAAGAAAGAGACAGTGTGAGCTTTTAGGTTCAAGTGAAAAAGGAAATCGCTCTCCCCAAGCGATCTTTAAGTGCTACAGTATAAAATTATACAGGATGACAGAATGCTCAAAAGTGGTATTCAAGTACAAGCCATTACTTTGATTAGATAAAACCCCACAGTATCACATATCAAAATGACTTGAAAAGCAATTTAAAATATACCTGGAATGCATTCTCTACAGTGTTCGGTTAAAAGAGGGACTTACAGTAGGCATGCTTCATTATCGTAAAATTTGACATACTTGCTTCTGCGGCTATTTGTGCATTGTGCATTTGAAAATGAAAATTGCTGCTACTCGTTCCCACTTACTTTCAGTAAACACTACTATGTTAGTCAGGGTCATGATCCAAATAAAGCAGTAATTTGAGCCAGACTTATTTGTATTGCACTTCTTTGTAGTGGCCATCCCTAAGAGCTCATGCAAAGTAGTTTTTATGAGGAAAAATAAACGATATACTTCAGAAAATAGGAAAAAGCGCCATCGGCTCTGAAGTCATTCAGGTCATTTGTTTCAATTATTGTATAATCAGTCTACCTAATTGCAGTTTACACTCTGCTTATAAAGGAAAAACCTGACTCTGCATGCTTCATTGTTACTCAGTTTTATATAGTTATAATTATATTTTATTATAATTATATTTAGAATATAATATACTGAGGTGTAGTGTATTTCACATGAGAGGTTTTCCAGTGTTACAGTAGGGGACAAAAGACATTATTGCAAAAGGGTGTTGAAACAAAAGAATTATCATAAATAAAAATAAAGTATACCAAATGTATATGCATGTATACATATGATATGTTCTTACTGTCTAAATGGCAAGTAGTAGATCTGGGTGCAGATGCAGGTAAACAAAAACTTTATTTAGCAAGCTCCAGGCAAATCTCCAATGTGAGGCAAAAACAAGGTCAGTAAGCAGGCAAAGGTCAGTCAATGTACGAACAGCAAAAACTGAGCAAGGCCATAACAGGAAACAAGAAACAAGATCAAAACCAGAAGGGACTATGACTAAATTGAAGGCTTGGTAATGACTGGTAGAAAACACAAAGCACATGCTTCACAATGACTTGACTGACTTTGAGTCCTTATATACTGTGGGTGAAACTGATTGTGTGTGTGTGTGTGTGTGTGTGTGTGTGTGTGTGTGTGTGTGTGTGTGTGTGTGTGTGTGTGTGCGTGCGTGCGTGCGTGCGTGTGTGTGTGTGTGTGTGTGTGTGTGTGTGTGTGTATGATGGGTATTGAAGTTTTTGGTGGACATGTTAGTCGGCCACGAGGTGCTATGGACACTCTGGCTGGATGCAGATTCCAGTGTACATGTGACACTAAACACTACCAATGGAATGTTTCCCTAGTAGCAGAGTTTTTTTAAATAATCAAATTGAGACATTATTAACATGCTTTTACAGGTTTTGAATAAATCAAACTTGCTTATTTGAAAAAACACCTGTTACTATAGTACATACTGTATGTTACATCATATATACAAAGAATTTGTGTTTGTATATCAGCTGCACCTTCTATCTAAATTGTCTGCTTTTTGGCATTTGCTGGCCATATTCTCTCAAATGACACTCCAAAGTTTGCAAATTTGTACAAGTTTGTAAGTTTTTTGTCACTTTCCATTCCAGTTCAAGTCAACTGGATTTTTTTGTCAGGTGAATTGCATTTGTGCTCAGTCTGACACCTCACTCAGTCTAACCATGACCGTGTAACATAAAAAAGAAAGATGAAAGCTCACCTGTCATTTTGTCTGGCACTAGTGTGAATGAACACTTAAACAAAACTTTAGTCTAAGTTTTATCCTCACCATCTTACAATTGATTGTACCAGTGCAGATTATTTGTATACAGCTCTGTTTCTAGTCAGGCAATGCAGAGTAGAGCATAAAGTCATACAACCTGCACACAGGTTATGTAATTTACTTATTTCTTATTTGTCTAATGGTCTGAATTCAAACTACAGTGAAATCTTTAACTCCAAACAGCTAAACTGCACAGAGATAATTGCCAGTCGTAGCGACTACTGTAAGTGGAATTAGATTGCTGAATCCAGTCCAACAGGTAATGTAGAAAGGCATTATTTATTTATTCTGAGCCTCTTTTCAGAGTGATTTGGACTGCAACCAGAGGATTCCCGTCAGTACATGTTGTGTCTAGGGCAGCCATCGTAACAGGAAAGAAGCTACTTGGTTCAGTCAGGGACTGATTTCTGAGAGGGAAACATGATCCACATATGCATGGCCTTCTCAGCCTGCTAACTATCTGCCATCACTACAAGAAACCAGTTTAAAAGCAGACAAGCCTATGAAACAATGAAAATACATAGGAAATAGTTTTAAAAAGCACAGAAATAGGTGATTTTATCATTCACATGCAAAGAAAGACATTTATAAGAGATTAAATATCTTTAATACTGTATCAGCATAATAAAGATACAAGTTTGCAGTTCCTGAGCTTCTTTAGTTCATACACTATCATTGTTCGTAATTATGAGTGAATAAATGCACCATTTTAATGTAACATGGATGTTAGTTGTTTGCTTAGAGATAAGAACTGTTTGATCAGCAATTATTTTTGAACTTTTTTACTTTTGACACAGCTTTCAAAGGAAGGTGCACAATTGATTCTAACATGCCATTGGTCCGTGAAAGGGTTTGGCAAAGAAAACAAATCAGGAAATCACAAAATGCAACAGCAAAACCAAAAAGTCCAGAAATACATATCTATTACTTCAAAATGGAAAGGGCAGCACCTTATTGAACATCACATGATTGTTGCTGATTGACTACAGCACCCCTCAGTCTGATACATGGTGAAAAATTAAGAGCTGGGGTTTTAGAGTAAATACACAGTAAGCCTAAATAAATGTTCTGATGTTTTTTTCTTTTTTCATGCACAAATTACTCACTATAATAACAAAAGTAACTGTGCATTAAAATGAATAATGTAAATAGATAACCTGTGCATCAATCCAATCATAAATTCAATCCAATAAGAAGTGGCTGTTTTTGGATTTGCTAAAGCCTATTTTAATTTGCTGTAAGGTATGTTAATGTGCTTTGCACTTAAGAGCAACCATTGTTGGAGGCGCCAAAGTTCAAATGAAAAAGAGGTTTTAAAGAGCAATTATGCCCTTGATTTTTGTTAATCTGTGCCTTTTGTGCAGATTAAAAAAAGTACTTTTGAGGGAAGGTCACGAGCGGGCGAGTGTACATGACTTGCCATGTGTGACTAGGTGGGTGGAAGGAAAAGGCTGTCAATAATAGCAATCAAATGATTAAGGTTTATGCTAATAATGGACAACGACAAAAGAGATTGCGATGTGCCAGCGAGCAGTTTCACAATGCGGAGATCACAGAAGACGTCTCTCCAACAGAACTACACTAGAGAAATAATAATGAGTAGGATGAGCAAACTGTCAGCTCAGAGCCTTATTAATTTGATCATTTAGCTTAGGGAATGCAGCTCCTCAAGCTTTATATGGAGATGAAGAGAGGATTGCAGTAAGTGAATGGTACAAACCTTGTGTTTTTCTCCAGCTTATGATTGTAATAAAAGAATTAGCTAGATTCAACAAAATGTGATTTTATCATCCCTGATACTAAACTTAATTTAAACAAGCTTGTAATTACTAGATCAAATTATGAATTATAGAGTGAGTGTGTTTACACAGTATTAACAAAAACAGACAAATTGGAAAATCTCACAATGATGTTGGTGCCGATAGAAACTGGCAATTTAGGCAATTAAAACGTGCATGGAGTAGTGTAGTGGTATTGTGTCTGTTGCAAAACACCAATGTCTTGGGTTCGCTCAGATATGAGCTCAATGTTTTGTTTTATTTTGTGCTTTAAAATTACATGATCAAATCATGTTGGCTGTACAAAAACGATTTTTTGTTAATGTTCCTCAATTTAATCATGTGGATCCAATGTACATGTTTGAATTAAGTCATTTTTGTAAGCTTTTTTTGGGTAATGTGAGTAATATGTTATGTAATGGCCAACAAGCGCAGGTAAGAACAAAGAAAAAACCTAGAACCACATGATCAAAAGACTTGGTGTTACTTGGGACACTTCAGAATGTATATGAGAACTTAACGTCTTATTAAATTGTGATAACACACCTGGAATCAATCACCATCACAACAGTGCTCATAATTTAAAAAGACGTTAAGTAACGGTAAGTCTGGGTGTTGTTGTTCACCGCGGTAGTGTAGTTAGATGTCGATTTTGGTGTCGACATGACATAATGTTATTCATCTGTCAGCAACAGTCCTTGGTAGGATAAGGGATAGGCAATTTTTTTTTCATGACACAAAAATGCCTGTCAGACTCCTCGACTGATCAACCAGAAGGTTGTGATAGCAAAAGAGCTACAAATGAGCTTTTCATTATTTTGGAGTTTGCACAGAATTCCTAAAATCTTCTCCAATACCTATGGGATTTAACCTTAAAAAAAAAGTAATTATTTTCCTTTTTTCCTAAAAAAAAAAAAGTATGTTAGGATACTTTTTAAAGTACAGCATCTTCTCTGTACAGACACTCCAATCTGTTCAGTATTGGTAAGACTTTGCAAGATTTATTAAAAATAAATGCACGAAACACATTTTAGTGGATAGACAATTATCTGGAACCTTTAAGATGCAGGTGGTGATTTGTGAACATGATACAGATTGAACATGATCCTTTATTGGGCATATGTTTTAATGCATGTGTGTGGCGTGACCATACATTTTAGTTCAAGCGGTGGGGTCAGAAGTTCATAGTAGGATGCTCTTTTGCATTTATGAATGCAAATCTTTCAGTGTGGGCAGATTTAATGTGAGAGGTAGACAGCAGAATATAAGCCACTGCAGGCACTATAATTCATTTACATAATGCACTGATTAAACCATCGATGGCTTTCCTTATTTTGATTGAGTGGTTGGGTCAGCAGTTCAAGGTTAGATACTGGTTGGGTCAGCAGGATTTCCTTTCCTCTCTCCTCCTCCTCTTCTGTTTGTCTTGCTCTTTCACAGCACTTGCAGGGCCAGCGGTGGGTGGACGATGTAGGAAATGCCTCACCATATGGATAGACTGAGGAGCAAAATGCAGAGGATTCCACATAGAGAATTAACTGATTAGGGAAGTGTTCGCCATTACTTAAATGCATTATTGGAATTACTCCATATGTTGTGCATTGTCTAAAACTGCAACATTCCAACTGAGCCATGTGGAAAAACCCCACAATGCCCTTTATAAACTGATATGGCACAATTTCCGTTTCCTTATGAGTGAATTTCATTCATTTTCAGAAGCGTGGAAAAGCACATTTAGACGATGGAACAAGGAAGTTCATTTTAATCAACTTCATTTAAAACATACTATAGATTAGATGTAAACAAATATGAATGGATTATTTTGAAGAAATTTAAGAAAGGTAATGTTTCTAATGTTCTGATACAAATAGAGTGTGTGAGTGAATGAGAGTGTGTGTGTGTGTGTGTGTGTGTGTGCCCTGCGATGGGTTGGCACTCCGTGTTTCCTGCCTTGATGCCCGATGACGCCTGAGATAGGCACAGGCTTCCCGGTAGAAAATGAATGAATGAATGAATGAATGATACAAATAGGAGGAAAATCATTAATTTTTAGAGATGGAAACTGTGAAACTTTCTGGCAAGGTTTTTAAGGTCACACCCACATTTGGATTAACACCAGCACACTGTAATTTCAGTTCATAGACACTATGAAAATGGACTTATCATGCATTTTATCGCAGCAAGTCTGATATAAAATTAGTCATGATATTGTTTTTTTAACATGAAAATATTGCATCTAGATTGGCTAATTAAAAAAATTTGTTTTTTCTTGAATGTATGTTTTATATTTATAATATATTAATATGTGTATGTATGTCTCAAAATGAATGTTTACTTACATATTTCCACTTTGTGGAATATGATATGACAAAGACGTTCATTGCTGAACATGGGCACCACCTAAACATGAAGATGTTCCATTGTTTGGCCTTTGGTGAAAAGAGTTAACAGAAACAGAACAATTTTTGGCAGACTACAGATTTCCATTATACAGTGGAATGTCTCTTTCACAGATGGAGCCACATCAGTCCATCAGTTGAAGCTCTGCCATTTCAAACAGAATTAATAAATTACAACACAATAAAAATGACAATAATTTGTGCGCTTTAACCAATCATGACGTGTTGTTTACTACCCCAGCTCATCATCTGATGCACAGGATATCATTAGTTAGAAGTTCATACTGTTCTAGAAAAACTTTCTAGGTTTTCGGGAGTTTATTTCAGACAGCCTCCAGAAGCTTCTGTGACTAAGCACAAAGCAGACTTCACAGAAGTTCACAGAAGAGGTCAAAAGCAGCATTGTTAATTTTCACAAGTATTATCATGCATAGCCATAACAAGAACAGTGGTCATTTTTTTGCATAGGTAGACATTTTCAGAAAGCAGCAAGTTATTTGCAGGTTGTAATTACCAAATGGAAAGTGCTATGTGCTATACTTACACTGTGCAACAATACACACTCAGCAATTACCCATGCAGACGTTTAGTAAACACTCGCTGCTCACATGAGCTCGGTCCTGCTGAGCTGGGCTTTACAACCAGAAAACACTTACTCTCACACTTACTACACCGTTGTAACCTGAAATATTTAGAAGGAATGATTTGTTTTGAATATAATTATATTTTGTGAGGGTGAGAATAAGTATGTGAGTGACATGATATTGAGACTTCGTAGTAAGGTGTTTTTATCTCAGCAGATTGCTCTTTGTATGTATGCTTGGTGACAAGGTCTAAAGCGTCTCACTAGCTGTTCTGTGGGTCCTCATGGGACCAAAAATCAAGTGAGACATCAAATACCTGCATTACTAAAATATGGTGTATATTCTTAAAATGTATTTCCATTTATTTAAAGGGAATTTGGTCAAGGCAGTGCAGATAAGGATTCCATTTTAAGAATCTACAATTTCTTCATGTTTATAATGATGAATAGAGTGTTAGGGTCGACATAATATAATAAATAAAATAATACACATGCTTGATTACAATTTTTATGTCTCATTATTTCAGCAGTTTTTTCATTCATTCATTCATTTTCTTCCGCTTATCTGAACTTCTCGCGTCATGGGGAGCCTGTGCCTACCTCAGGCATCAGCGGGCATCGATGCAGGATACACCCTGGACGGAGTGCCAACCCATCGCAGGTCACACACACACTCTCATTCACTCACACACTACGGAAAATTTTCCAGAGATGCCAATCAACCTACCATGCATGTCTTTGGACCGGGGGAGGATACCGGAGTACCCGGAGGAAACCCCCGAGGCACGGGGAGAACATGTAAACTCCACACACACAAGGCGGAGGCGGGAATCGAACCCCAACCCTGGAGGTGTGAGGCGAACGTGCTAACCACTAAGCCACCGTGCCCCCCTTCAGCAGTTTTTATTTTTTCAAATAAATACTGTACTATTTATCCTGTCTACTAATGTTCTTTATTAAATACAGATATGCATATTAGATATATTACAAATTTCTTTATTCATCTTAATAATTGCTTAATTCTGGTCAGGGGTATAGTGCATATAACAGGAAGTCTGAGCAGGAGGTGGGAATACACTGCAAAGGATGCCAGTCTATCAGTCTATCTCAGGTTACCATGTACACACACACACACACACACACACACACACACACACACACACACACACACACACACACACACACACACACACACACACACACACACACACACACACAGCCACTATAACCCCTTCAACTTTTGACATAACAACCAGGAAATGAAATTGACTGATTGTGTCATGATTCTACACAAAATGTCTACAATACAATAGCTAAACCAAGAGAGCTATCAAAACAAGGCTGGGTCAGAGATCTGGAGACAAGATTAATGCAACCAACAGCTGTCTGTATCAATTTATTAGTCCTTGTTTCAATATTTAACAGAAATACTATATAAAGGAAGTAAAATACTAAACCTCAATGGAGTGCAGCTTTAACTGCTTAAGTGTTGATTTGCTGTCCAGATTCTGTCAGATTTTTTAACATATGATTGTTCATGTGATGGACATGACATCAAATATTAAAAAAAAAAAGAAATACATTTAAAACGTGTCTTTAAATAGTCGTGATTTAGTTGAATTACATAATACAAAAAAACAATTGTTAAATCTGTACCCAATAATGTATCTACGTAATGTATCAGAAACCCAGCCACAAGCCACAAAAAGGTTACGCCGGACGTTTTCTCTGCAGTTTGTATCCCATGATCTCTGTCAGCAGCTGGCCCCCTCTGATACTATTTAAAAAGATGGTGAGGGGGTGGAAACCCAACACTGATCCCAGGTTTGAAACCTACATTTGCTAAATGACCGGTGTTCTTTTTCAGATGACTGCACACATATTCCTCCAATTTCACTTGCACCTGTCGTAGTGCTGCTGATGGATCACCGCTGGATTGGCCAGAGCTCTGGACTGACGCTGAGGGGGACAGAAGGGGAGGAGTTGCCATGTGCCCTGCATTTCTCTTGTAGCCACGTGGCGAAGAAGGTCACACACAAACACAGAGGGAGATTGCACACTGGGGAAAAGTGACATTGAAGCCACAAAGCCAAGACTTTATTTACTGCCTGCTCATTTATTTACCTCCCGAAATGTAGGCTTGCTATCTGAAAGTCAAAATGTCTACAGCATCTGTGTAGCAACTAAATAACAGGCTCTTTCTGGTGTCTCTGTAAAGTTATACCCTTCAAAAAGACAAAAAATCTGCACAGTTAAGAAAATTGATAGGATGGATAGAATGGGAATTACATAAATTTAGGACAAGTATATTAATTCAGAAATTCATTCAATGGATGTTCAAATCTTCTTTAAAAATCCTTTTATACATTGCACATTTGTTGGCATCAAAAGTAAAACATATCGTAGGAAGTGTAATCTGGTATTTTTAGATCCTCGCAGCTTTGTGACACATTCTTCACCTAACCATAAATAGAGCAGATTTGTAAACGCAGCTCTTTTTACTTTACTATCGTTGCAGTCATATTGGTCCAAATCCAGCATGTTGTAGTTGTAGCACCTCATTTGAATAGGGGGTCATTGCAGGTCTCTCTCTCTCTCTCTCTCTCTCTCTCTCTCTCTCTCTCTCTCTCTCTCTCTCCCTCTTGATCTCTCTCTCTCTCGCTCTCTCTTTCTCTCCCTCTCTTTCTCTCTCACCTCTTACAGCGTCAATGTCTCCTTTCCCATTGTCTGACATCCAGAGTAATAAAAAAGGCTTTAGCTTTCCTGATGGCCTAAAGCCTCTTACTTGATTGTCTGTTTCTCTGAGCAGGAGGTTGTTAAATTCCTCTCTTGTGTGTCAGATGTGAGAGGGAGTGATGTGGCGTGTGTGTCAGAAATCACACAGTAGCCCCGGGTCATCAGAGATTTGCAGGATCAATCAGTGTAAATCTGAAGAAAAGAGGGGTACAACGCTTTAAATTATGTAGTAAAGATTTATTTCTCTTTCTGACTTGCAGTATCTCTAGGATGTCCCATTAAGAATTATTTTTCTATAACATCACATCTCATCATGTCGTGTACAATACATATTCCACTAGAAGACTGGTGCTATCAAATCTTTCTTATCAGAAAAACAGATCAATTATATATGGTTTTTATATATGATATATAAATGTGATATTTTTTTTATCTATCTATCTATCTATCTATCTATCTATCTATCTATCTATCTATCTATCTATCTATCTATCTATCTATCTATCTATCTATCTATCTATCTATCTATCTATCTATCTATCTATCTCTCTGCTCAATATCCCATTTCCCTGGTTTATTTACTGATGATGATTTATCTTTAACTATCTGACATGAGTATTAATTCTTGCATGCTGGATTTGGTTTCCTATTATCATTGCCTGTTATACAACATCACTGGAATGGCATTTGGATTTTGTTTGCATTCAATTTAAGGATATACTCCTGCCTGAATCCACACTACCCTGTCATGTAATTACAATATACACTCAAATTAGTACAGACACTTAATTGCGGTCACAAAGAAATGACAAATAATTAGAAAAATGTCTTATGGACAACAAAATAAGCGTTAATAGTTTTTATATAAAGATTTATTACATGGACTAATTTAGATACTCAACACTAAGTGCTTGACTGTATTTTTTTGTGTGGGTCAGATATCATGCTTATGGCAGACACACTGCTCTGGAGTCATTAAAGTAGCTTTTTTATTTTTCTTTCTTATCCCACATCCACTTGCTTTGCTCTAAAACCATGAAACAAAGAGAGCCACAGGCTAAAAATGTGACATTTATGTGCAAATTATCTCTCTGCACAAGGCAAAAAATGGTTATTATGGGTGTTCAGTATTCATTTAGAGGAATTACACATTGCATTTTCTATCTACATGGTTGTCCCTTTTGGCCAAGAGAAGATGCCAATTTTGGAGGCTGGGCTAGGTCCCAAACCATCCATCCTCCCACGTCTCGATCTGATTCTCAGGTTCATATCAGGCTCAGACAGTACATCTGAAAAGAATCACTGCTTTAGGAGAAGAACAAGAAAAAATAAACCTGTAAAGAAGATGTATATTTGGCAGAAGGTACTAATAACTCGCGTCTAAAACAATGCTGTCTTTAATGAACCGACCGAACCACAGCCACATATCAATAACAAACTGGTCCTCAACCAATTATCATTGCATTAAACAATGTTTATGTTTCTAGAGAATGAAAATGAATAAAGAAGAATAGTATACCTACTACCCCAGAAAAAAGACTCAATTTGAAACAAACAAACAATACAAACAAACAAACAAACAAACAAAAAAACACTTTGGTCAGATTTGGTCAATCTCAATAAGTTCACCTATAAGACTAAACATAAGTAAGTACACTTTAGCTCATCTCTTATTATCTGTATATACAATATATGTATATTATCTATAGAATCTAGATTGTTTTATGTATGGAGAAATATGCTAAAATATATGCTACCTCACTGACCTAACAGCTCAGATTTGTCCTTTCTGAGTAAATCACTAATATTCCTTGCCGATTTTATTTTTCACTGTTTTCCATTTCTATTATTCTGTGACCACACAAAGCAGTTCAAGTGTTAGAGGCCTTATTCTATGTGCTCTTCTCAGTCTTTTCAAACCAGACTTTATTATGGTATGCATATCTCAGATGTCTGGGATTCATCAACATACTGAGTAACTGATGTACTCAGTGGCATTGAGCAACAGATTAGGGCAAGAGATAAAAGACAGCCTGGCTTTAGAGATGTGATTGTTGTCTGTCATCTCTTTTAAGAAGCTGTTTGGGCTGCAAACTGCAGACAACAATCTTCTAGCTCAGGATACCCTGTTCAGACATTCATTCACCCTTCCACTCCACATCAAGGTTACAGGTTGCATGGTATTGGTGATAGTTTTGAACTAAACAATATAAAATACCAACAATCCTTGAAATAACAAAACAAATTTTGACATACAAGCGATATGTTACTACACTCCTGATTAACTGAATCTCTAATAGTGGTATTTTCATGTGGCTACATCACACTGTGACATTGAGACATTCATTTAGTGTAAATATTAAGAGGAAGCACTTTAAAGAGGTTATGACAGAGATAAAAACCAGATGAAAAATGATTTTGCTTGCAAGTGGTACTTTGGTTTATATTGTATTTTGACAATCAGCTTTGTATTCCATTTTCTCTTTCCTCACATTTACTCATGATTGTGGTGTGTTTTCTTTTGTTGCAGCCTGGATCAATGCCAGCAGGACTACTACAAATTCCAGCCATTTATCTGACATTAACAACAGCAATGCTCCTGAGAGAGAGAGAGAGAGAGAGAGAGAGAGAGAGAGAGAGAGAGAGAGAGAGAGAGAGAGAGAGAGAGAGAGAGAGGATAAGAGGCAAAAGACAAAACTGTTAAGACTGTCCACATAAGGAATGCTAAACAAATACAACTTGAACTTTGAGTCTTCCAAGGTCTGGGTGTTTCATTTCTCAATAAACTGCACTGAACTCTAATATCATACTAGATGTGCTATATATACTGATCATTTTGCGAGCCAGTATATCATTCCAAACTGAATTTATCACATTTTTCTACGGTATATAACTATATCCACAACTTACTCATCAAAGCATGATTTTCACTGTGAGAAAATCACATTTAGATAGCATTTTCCATCATATTCATTAAACTAGCTCCTTACCCAGCAGGATCATGGAAGGTTGAAGGACTAGGTAAGAACAAAAAATTACATTCTATTCTGTGTTATTTCTGTGTTATTTTTCTATCATTATATATTATTTTTTACACATCTTAATTAAGGTGCCAAAGCAAGTTATAGGTATTGAAACACAGTTTGTTTGGCCAAAATCCGATTTGCCAGAATTTAGCCAAAAATAAATCAGCTAATGCTAAATTCTTTTTTAGTAAACTAGAAACGGCTCGATAAACTTGTATTCATTTATGAATTTCTGTTCATTTGCTTTCGTTTAAGTTTTTAGTATGAAATGACTGAGTTCCAGAAAAGTCCACAAAATTTGTGTACATCAAAAATTATTTAAATTTGATATGTACTACATACATTTACATACACTCAAGAACTTTCCTAGCATATGAATGTTAGTCCTCACAAACTGGATTTTCATGAATATCAATTTTATTGTGTATTGTATAAATGCTCAATTTTACTAATAAATTAGTTCATATATACCGTAGTTTTTTAAGTTAATGATGACAAGCAACTGCTTTAATGGTATATAAAATTTTATTTTTTATGGCACAAAGTGTAATTGTGTGTATGCACTAATTTCCTATTTAATTAGCTTCAATAGTGCAGCAATCAATAAACTCAGTGTAGAAATGCAATGAAATTACAATGTTCTCACTCAGATTCATAAAACTTCATTATGAATGATAAAATGTGTCTTTTAAATCACCCAAATATAAGAGCCGAGGTAATTTAGAATTGCTTTAAAATGGTTCATCAGTAAATTTAGCAGTTGTAGTGAAACTGTACAGATAATTCTGTATAACATGATTTTTAACACATTATGACAAAAAACCTGTTCTATTTCAATATGTGGTGGTTTGAGATCATTTGATTTAAGATTGTATCTATGTGTGTGTGTGTCTGGTGCACTGTTTTAGCCAAGCAGAGCCAAGCTGTGTGTTCTCCATGTACTGTTCCCCCTCAGAGAAATGCAGACTGACAGTCTCAGCTTGCTGCTGTAATTTACAAAAAGCTCAGCGCTGTTGGAAGCCCGCTACCCCATCTCACCCATGGCATGCTCCATGTTTTCTGCCTGAGGAATATCCACAAATAAAGATTCTTCGTCCTGACAGCATCAATTTGGTGTGTTTTCACATAATACTTATCAGAGACCAGTACAATTGTTTTTGTCAAGTAAGGCTTTTTAAAGAATATGTTTTTTCCCCAGCTAACCAATGGCAAAAATGGCAATAAAATTGAAAGAATTACTGTGAAAAGATTTTGTCATTTTTGCTAGTAAGAATTTGTTTTGTTTAAAGATGCCTTTTCAGACAGTGTAGCATGATGACCTGGTACCATGGTGATCTTTCAACATTTGGCAGTCTGTCATGTCTGTTTCCAGCTCCTGTCAGTCAAAGCACTCTTTATACATACGCAATTAATCATTTTTGACACATCTATGTATAGGGATAAAAATGCTTAGTCTTGACTTTTTAATTTAGGCTGAGCCACAATGATCCTCTATCCACTGTGTATTGCAGCAACCAAGATAATAATAATATCTTCCAGGCTGTCAAGTGGAATTAAGGAAATTGGAAACCACCAGTGATCATACTGGGGAAAGATAAGGTGAGACTTTAGATAATGTGAAACATTCAACGTATTAAAAAGCAAGCCATTGTTTTTTTTTAATGTTGGCCACATTAATTTTTTTCCGAAAACAATCGTTTATTGTTTTTTAATAAATTGAAATATGTTGAATATGTTAACACATCTAAATGTAAATACTAGGAAATAAAAGCTAAACTTTCTCAAACCTATATGTCATTTTTTGTACACACAAAACAAATGCAAATGCCTTGTTGTTCCAATATTTTGAAGGGTCTTTATGTTGAAAACCTAATTTGGGCAAAATAAACGTTTTCCTCTTTATTGGCTGTTTGCTAGAATTCCGCTATATGACTAACTGGTTTCTGCATATCTGATGGGTTTTCCCAGACCACTGCACAAACATTTTTAATGAAATGAGAAACCATTGTCATTTTTGTTGGGCCTGTACTTTTGGCATTCATATACATTTTTGCATCACTCCTCATCTCCTTATTCCATCTCTTGCTAATGACTCGCACATGCTTGGATCGTCTTTAAATCTCTAATATGGCTCAAGAGTCTTTCTAACCTTGAAGATAAATGATCTCAATTTCACACATAGTGGCTTAATCCATGTTCCCTGCTGCTAGTGTGTGAAGCTACAGCTTTGATCAATTGCATTCATGCCCCCACAGGCCTCTTGTTAAGTCTATGGCCATGGTTATAACATTGTGCATGGTCGACAGGGTAATTGGAGGTCAGAGGTATGATGGATACAACAACCTGGACCAATATTAATAACATACATCTATAGCCTCATGGGTATTGCAGCATGTGGGTGACTTTCTTTTCCATGCCTCCTACTATGATGATGGATTTAGAGCAATGAGTTAATGTGATTTGGAAGTCATAGGGCATGGAGAGTGTGTGTGTGTGTGTGTGTGTGTGTGTGTGTGTGTGTGTGTGTGTGTGTGTGTGTGTGTGTGTGTGTGTGTGTGTGTGTGTGTGTGTGTGTGTGTGTGTGTGTGTGTGTGTGTTATGGCACCAGGCTCTGAGTTCATACAGCTTTACTTCATGTTGTCAACCTGTTCAAAGTTAAATGCGATGCCCTCTGTGCCCTGCCTGTTCATCACTTTGACACTCCTTTCACACCTCCTTGGCCAAAAACACTGAGCACAGCTTTCAGCTTTCGCTCAAACATGTGCACCTTTCAACACATCAATTTACTGATGTGCTGCTGAGGATAACCAAAGATAGCAGAGCACAATTGTGTACAAGTTCACCTCAGCTAAGAAAGCCTGCTCTAATTGTTATTTATGCTCTTTATACACTTTACGACTGTAGATTATGTTTATTTTAAGTGTCTCTGAAATCACAGTTAAAAACTGATTAAAACAAACAAATAAAATCTAAAAAAGCATAGAATAATAAAATGTGGCAGTGTTGGCAGGAAGAGTGGGCTAAAACCTAATATCTTTCATTAGTTTGTACATAGAAATAATCTATTGGGGCAAACATGGAAGACAGAAGAGTATACAAGGCAAAAAAAAACAAAAAAAAAAAAAACATTAAATTTATGGTCATCTGTCCTTTTATGTAATTTGCTTTAGTTTCTCTTTCAAAGCATTTTCAAGGATGGAATCAGCAGCAGCTTACAAGCAAACACTTGACCTACTCTATATGCTAGTATCTAGAAAATTATTAGAGATAAAATGTAATAGGCAGTTGAGTATGTACAATATACAGTGTACAGTCTAACAGCTCGTTTTGAGCCAGTGTACCCTTAATCAACTATGTTTTATACAGCAGATGTGTTTCGTGTGCGCATGACAAACATGATAATGCTAATATCATTAAACAGGTAGGTCAAGTTTTAGCAAAAGTGTCAGCCAAACTAAACCCCAAAATCCACAAAAAAGACTTTAAACTAGGCCAAAAAATATAGATCTTGGAAAAGAGAGATATATTCAAAACAAGTTCACTGTGGTGCACACACATTTCAGATGTACAAGCTCCCTATCGCTCTCCTAAATCTTTGCAATACGGCTGACAGAAGAAATTAATCTGTACATCATGTACATTAAGTTTGCACTTTAATAAATAGAATTCTGATTATTTTCTATGAAACCAGATCTTGGTAGTTGTGTAATTTATTTTATACTATGTCAATCTGCAGCATATGACTGATATGCTGCAGTTTTGAGCAACATATCTACATAGAAGCTAAACTCCAGGCCCCAATCACTGCAAATGAGAGAAAATACAAATGATATAGACCAGGTTCTAGCAGCATCCCCAAAAATTCCCAAATTACACACTTGTTCCAAAATGGCAAAAATGTATTTTAAAATAACATGTATGTCAAGAATCCTGTCCAATCCATGTGAAACCTCATTTAAATTATTCCAGCTACAGCAAGGAAAGCTTGTGTCTGTAAGACATTTCGAGGTGTAGATTTTATTAGGTCAAGTCTAATTAAGACTTAAGGTTACGCTACAGGGCTCTCAAGTTTTGAAAACAGGGCCCCGGTTTGAGAACCACTTCCCTGACTACTTGTTCTGAGCAGGTGTTGTCAGTGAACAGGCTGTAAAACTGTTGGCTAAGTTACAGACACTCATGAAAAATTGATGCTGATTATCTGGGAAACTTTCTCTAACAGCAGCCAAAATGTCATTGTTTGTGTCAAACAAGTTGTGAATTTGTTGTAACATTACACCAGGATATCATGACTAGATCTGTGCTCAAAGTGATGCTCGCAGCTCCAGTGGTTTTGTCTGTGGATGAAAGAGGATGATGCTGAACAATTCCAGGATTTGCTCTTTTTTCATTGGTTGTTGATTTTAATTTCTTTCGCTGCTTATTTTCTTTGTGTTTATATATTGAAACCTTTAAGAAAGGGGCACGGAGGCAGCACGTTTGCCTCACACCTCCAGGGTTGGGGGTTCGATTCCCGCCTCCGCCTTGTGTGTGTGGAGTTTGCATATTCTCCCCGTGCCTCGGGGGTTTCCTGCCCCGGTCCAAATACATGCATGGTAGGTTGATTGGCATCTCTGGAAAATTGTCTGTAGTGTGTGATTGCATGAGTGAATATGATTGTGTGTGTGCCCTGTGATGGGTTGGCACTCCGTCCAGGTTGTATCCTGCCTTGATGCCCGATGACGCCTGAGATTTGGATAGAAGTTCGGATAAGCGGTAGAAAATGAAAGAATGAATGAATGAACCTTTAAGAAATGGGGTATGAATGCATTAATGTATACATTTGCTTGTGTGTGTAGGTTGACTGTGTTTAAAACAGGAAAAAAAAAAGAATCATCTTGCATTTCCTTGAAGGTGGCTGTGTGTGCACTTACACTTTCTGTCTATGATAAGAGCACTGCAGCTTTTTCAATCCTCAGCTGCCTCTCTCTCTCTCTCTCTCTCTCTCTCTCTCTCTCTCTCTCTCTCTCTCTCTCTCTCTCTCTCTCTCTCTCTCTCTCTCTCTCCTGCTCTCTCGCTGTGACATCCAGAACACTCTGTCCTCATGGGGAAATGTCACACTACCCAGGCAGCTCTTTTTCTCTCTATCACTCACACACAGTCATGGAAAATGAGCTGGCGAATTGACAGGAACATGTCGCTCTTGATTCCCAAAGTTAACCAATGTAAACTTGCCTGCTTTATACAAACACATTATGAGAGACTCATTTGACCTTCCTTTATGTAACTGGAGGTGCACAGCACACATAAAAATATACTGGAGTGGTGTAATAGTGACAGTGTGAGATTTGAGACAGATTCTGATATGATGCTTATGTAACCTGGCATAAAACTGGTCAGCTGTAATGCGTAAGCTACATATGTGTGATTCAGAGGAGCAAGACATTCAAAAGATTGGCTAACTCCCTGCATGTGATTCAGCATTTCTAACATATGACTGCTGCTTTTGTTCTTTTTTTTCTGCTACTGCCATGTGTCATTAATCTCTCTTTCTCTCTCTGTCATTCCAGTTCTTTTCATTTTTCTTGGAAGTTTTTAATTTCACTCACTCTATAGCTTTTCTAACCTTCCCTTAGATTTATTCACCATATTCCACTTTCTGATTTTACTACTGTATCTCTCCCACTCACCTCCCACTCCTTACAAGCTCTTCTTATTGGCAGGTACTACAGAGGCACACATAAACAGGCCCATATAGTTACAGTGCCAGAGTCTGTAGGCAGCTTACTTTGCTATTCATTTCTCTTTGCTTATGTTTAGATCGTAGTTACTGGCTGTGTTTTATTTGTTTGTTTGTTTGTTTGTTTGTTTGAGATCCTTGCAGTAAATACTGCCAACTCATATTCTGAGAAAAGTTGTAATTATTTGGATTTGTTTGATTTTGTATGTTTTTTTTTTTGTTTGTATTTGTTTTTGTTTTTTGCATTTTCACTCAGCCAACAGCAGGTTCATAGAGCTACACCATACTAGCCAACTTCTCATATGCATTATAGTAATTTGAGATATGGAATTATAATGAGAATTATATTTGAGATAAGGGATTATATTAGCAGAATCAGCATGCAGCCTGTCAAATGGTCTTATTTTAAATAACATTAAGTCAAATCCTAATCTTTATTATCAAATCTGAAATGTAAGAACTGGCCATACAATCAATCAATACTATTTCCTAGCAAGAGGCCAAGAAAGCAAAATTAGCCTTGATCATGGGCTCACTACTGTCAGTTGCTGTGAAACTATCCAAACATGGATGCAGAAGAGGACAAATAGTGCTTTTCTCTAAGTGAATTAGGCTGCCTTTGATGCAGCATGAGCAGCAGTTCCAAAAGATGTGGTTATTGGCTTTACACCTGTTAGCCTTTACCCTATCCAGTTGATAGATGTTATATGATAGGGGAGAGCTAGCTGCTGGGTAGGAGATGAAAAACAAACAAACAATCCTACTACAACTGTATTCAAACCAATGGTAATGCAAATATGGGAGGGTGAAGGGAACGAAGGCTAATTAAGTTTGAACAGTTACACAGCAAAAAAAAACTTATGAGCCCTTATGCACAATTAGCATTGTTGCTGGTCCCACTACAAATTATCATTAGTTTTTGGATAAGTGGCCAATGTATAACAAACTTTGATTTCTTGATACCAAATCTGCATTTGTTGTGCCATGTTAAAGGTCTATACATCTATCAACCTCCTGCACCTGCTGTACCCTGGCTGTCATAGCTGCAGATTCATGTGCGTCATACATTTAGCCAGTTCCTTACATGACCAGCCCTAGATGCATGGCTATAAACACACTCATGCATGCCCATAAACATACACAAATGTCATACACCATCATATGAGTCATGTGAGGCCAAGTCTCTAATCCCATACTGCTTCCCAGCCTTTGAAAAAAAAAAAAAAAATATATATATATATATATATATATATATATATATATATATATATATATATATATATATATATATATATATATAATGTGTGTGTGTGTGTGTGTGTATATATATATATATATATATATATATATATATATATATATATATATATATATATATATATATATATATATATATATATGACTATAAACTCTTTGTGTATGTTCAGGTTGAGAAACGTATACTATTGTGTAGCTGTGAGTGTGATATCAGCAGCTGAATGCTTCATATTACAGATGGAAAGAATCCAACTAGAATGATTGCCAGGGCTGTGATTCTGGAAAGAAGCTAACACATGCTTTCTTGCTCTCATTCTTTCTTCATCTCTCTCTCCAGCTTTCTCTTAGTAAGATCTTTTTCTGTACACCCTCAGGTCACAGATGGACTGGCAAAACAATGCAACATTCTTCTGTTCCTTTGCTGTCCTGCCTAAGATATATGAGAATTGTGGGGAAATTCTCTCTCTGTCAGGAATAACATGGACAGGGGTATTAACTTTGTAAACACCTTAATTTCCTGACATGTCAGAAATGTATTAGGCTGTGAGTTGGTATTGTATTTAGGTCTGGTTTGTCATCATTGTAAATGTAAGTCAACTTTCCTTAGTTAATTTAGGGCCAGAGTAAAGTCATGCAAATACACAAAATATTGTACATTGGGACAGTACATTTTCAGCCAATTTTTTAGATAAGGATCACTTAATCTGTACTAATAAAAAATATCGAATAGGTTTTTACCACTCGTGGTCATTGCTCATCTGAAAATTCACAATTTAAACGAAGGCTTTAAAGTGCACACATATGCCACATTTGCATCATCATATATCCTTGAAAAGCTTGTTTCCTAATATACTAAATGGCCACATAAAATATGTGCACACCTGATCATCATACCTATAAAGCTCCATTAAACCATGGTTTGCCAAAGATGGTATTGAAAAACTCCAGTGTCCTGCCCAGAGGCCCGATCTCCTCACCCAACATCAGGGCCCAACTTCACTTGAGTCTGCATATATATATATGTGTGTGTGTGTGTGTGTGTAATTTGTCTACACAATATAAACTCCACTAACATGAATAGAAAAATATTAAACCATGTTTTATACGAGACCCTTTTAATAAGGAAAGGAAAAATTTTTTTCTAGATTACCTGCGTTCATCTTTTCTGATATTTTTTCATTCCTGGATTTGATTAGAAGTATCTTGCTGAGGAGTTTTGGCATTGAGTTGTTGTTTTTTTTTTTTTACATTTATTCTGGACAGAAAATAAACCCAGTGTTTTCTATAAATTCTCACTTCTTAGAATTTCTCTATTTTGGATATATTGTGCTATACCCTGAAGGACTGCAACATAATACTATGTAATACTGTATAACATGTACATATTGATTCCATTAAAATGAATATATTTTTGCTTGTGAATTGTTACACAGTGGGCCCTGCTAACTCTGTATACACATCCAACAGGCCTGCATGGAAAAACTGAAGGTTGTAACATTGGATTAGTGATGCACAAGTTTCTAGGGGTTGGTTAGAGTAGAGGAACCAGTTGCAAGTGTGTGTGAATATTGAGTGTAACAACAAGGTCACTGCTTTTAATGGGAGCAGCTGAGCGGTGGCTGCATGTGATGAAAACACAGGTCACATGTCCTCATCTAGAACCCCTCCCTATCATGACTCAGGCATTTCCTGTATCCCTGGAAATCTCTTATCGATTGCTTTCTTATTAGCTGGTCATGTGATCACCAGACAAAGGTCTCCTGCATTCCCTCAGGCAGCTTAGAGCTCTAGTATTCTCTCACTAACCCCAGCCGACATTTCAGATGTCCTTTGCACATACTGTAGCTATCCCATGGGACTGTCGTTCCTCACATGGGCACCATATAAATGGAGCCACACCAAGGTTAAATTGTAACAGTGGCAGAGAAAAGAAGCAAAAATTTGATGCTAGTTTGAATGTCAAATGAGTGTCTTGTATGACAAAGCTGTTTTTTTTATACGTGCATCAGTGGAGTGATCTCTCACTACTGTAACTGCTATCAGAGCCTCTCTTTTGAGAGAAAGGGAGACACATACAATTCTGAAACAAACCAGGTATTCTCTGAAGGTCAGAATCTCCCTATCTGGAAGAAAAGGGTATTCAAGGCTGGAAACCTTGAAAGCCTGAGCTCGTCGCTCTCACTGTGGTTTCCATGGTAACTCCAACTGCTGTCTGGATGTCTGGGGCTAATTGATTTTGATATTTGTGGCTCTTTGCCAACAAAACATGCCATGGTTTACAGCAGGGAGATGTATACAACCTTCCACCTATCATTGCTACAGTAGATGTAGGTGCTGGGTGTGGGCGAAGTATACTTCTACATGACCTGATTTGCTTGTGGATCATTTGACTAATTACAGTGCTTTACGCAAATTGATGTAACGGTCGGTGGTCCCACTAGAATATCCAGCATTACACCGGTTTGCAGTAGTACCTCTAGCTGTTAGACACACCACAGCTGCCAGTCTTCCAGTCAGCATTTAGGTTATAATATAATTGAAAATGAAATGTAAACACAGAGGACTCAAGATGCAGAATGACTGCACCTGTGTCCAGACAGCTGTTTGGTTTAGAGCAATAGAACATGGCTGATGAAGACAGAGACTGATGACTTGTTTGACTGCACTGTTTAGGAACCTGTACTGAGCCACAGCTACTGAGCTGAAACTTCTCATAATCAGTGTAAACAGTGTTCAGTAGCAAATTTATGTCTGTTTAATTCAACTAGATGGCTCCATTCATCCAGCAGTACATTTGCCCCTATGCCTAAGCTCATTATGCCTTTAAACCCACAATGCATATTGGAACTGTGCTGAAATATTTGTTTTATTAATTATTTCATTGTGCATGCTACATTGATAATCCATATGCATACATATAAATATTAGATTTTATGCACAGAGTGACTCTCGATGCAGTTGTTTCCTATGGCATTCTGACCTTTTGTCTCAGCCTGACAAAAAACCTGATACTGTTATACTTGATCTGTTATAATTAACAGATTGGAATGCACTGGGCTTCAGTTTACTCTCAACAACGTCATTCAAGTCTATTTCAGTCCCAGTCATCAGCTCACTGGTTTGCTAACTAAAGTCACAGTGATCTCACTGAAAAATGGTCTTTCCCTAACATGGTGTTCTCAAAGTTTGCAGCATGTGATACACATCATCCTTATTTTACCCAAGAGAGTAGCTGACCACAAATATCAGTTGCCCTCCTCTAGGCTACCATCTTTAGATCTAGCTATTTCTACCCCATGGCAAGAAATACAGTGCCTCTCCCATGAAGGCAATCAATAGTTGCCAGATAACATTCTCAGGGGAGTTCAGAACATTGGCATTGTTCTACAGTGTTTCCTGGAATTATGTTATTCATTCTAACTGAAACATCTTATCACATCTTATCAGAGTCTCGTGCTGAATCTGCCAAAGGCTCTTGCTCTGACTGTCATAAATAATAGTACACGTGAGTGCAGGGCAGCTAAATTGTTGATAGATCTAAGTTTGCTTGGCAGATAATATGCATTCACATATAGAATATAACGTGCAGTGTTAGCAAAGTTTATTTTATCTTCCTTGTCATTTTTATGTCAGGTATGAAAAGGGAGGTAGAGATTAAGTGTAATTATTGCCAATGTACTACTTTGTAATACTTAAAATGTTTTAGCATTGTTATAGCATTGGCATAATGTGATTTGTACTGGTGAAGTGACAGTAGAAACAGTCTAGAGTCTGCTGTTTGCAGTTATGAAATATTACTGCTGCCTCCGACTTATTGATAAGATATTAATGCACAAACTCATTCCTAGTTCTGATCAATACAAAAAATCTTCAGAATTGCTAAACCAACAATGATGCATACTATAAACATGTGTGTTTTAACCGTGATACTTTGTCACAGACAAAATTCCTTTGGTTTACTGTAATGTTATTGTTTGTACAATGAAAAAAAATAAATTTCTTCTTTAATTCTTTAAATAAAAAATCTAAATTTCATTTTAAATTTTTTTAAGAATTTATGCTTAGACATAGATGAATGACACAGTAGAGGGTCTGTCATGCTGTAGGATTTTCTTGGCATTGTGATGATCCACTTGTCTTCTTAGAGGGAAGAGATAGTGCAGATCAAAACTAAGTAATTCTTGCTGATCACTCAATAATAAAGCATTTTTTTCTAATGGGATTGGTTCCTGGATGACCCAGCACATTGTTATTGTTTTTTCCCCTTTCCCCTTTTGACTTTGCATGAACATGCATTCCTGAATTAGATTAAATTATATATTCAATTTTGGCCTGTTTGTATAAACTGTCGTTTACTTCCCAGAAAATGTTCTGCCACAGCCAAATATAAATAAATAAAGGGAAAAGTACTTTATTCACTAATTTATCCATGGTAGCATATCTCAAATATTGGTGAATGCCCAAAGGATGCCCTTATTTATTACCTATATTAAGGCATTCAGGCTTCCTCAGTTATGCTGTGATAGCTAGACCCACTGGAGTCCCTGGTTGCACTTTGACCACAATATAAATGCTTTAAACCACTTTAGGATAAGTGATGTCTGATCCCGACCCTGCTGAGGCTTCTCTCACCCATCATACCTACCTGATTCATCCTAATGTTCTACTTTTGCTTGGAGCTTTGGTTGTCCAAGTCAAACCATTACTTTAGTGGTTCTTACATGGATGCTGTAGATTTGTATCTAAAAACTGATGCTGCAATCATAAAGACCAGTCTGTGCTCATGTCTTATTCACATATACTTAATATGCTCATACTGGCCATCCTTTAAACAGCATAATACTGTTCATCTTTACTCCTTTACCGCTGTGTATTGATTTATAATCTTACAATCCAGTGTCAGAGAATGGGATTCCTTTTTGAGTCTGGTTTCTTTCAAGATTTCTTCCTCATCTTAGGGAGATTTTCCTTTCCACTGTTGCCTCTGGCTTGCTCATTAGGGCTCTATATCCACATCTGGGTTTTTCTAAAGCTGCTTTTTGTGAATGCATGTTGTTATACAGATAGAGTATAACCGAATGGAACTGAAATGGAACCAGGTTTTTAATTCCTATGACATTTTGGTACTTTTGCAACAGAGCTTTGAGTCTAAAAGCAAGATGACCTTTAAAGTTTAAAGAACATTCCCAATTAATAACTTTAACAACAATGTTAATGACTGGTTTCCATGGTAAATATTTACTATAGAACTGCATGCACTGTTCTACATTAGTACACCAAGCCACTAAATGAGTAATAATTACTTGACTCTTTCCAAGAAATGTTTAAAATGTCCCAGGATGCCAAAGGATTTCCTGTCCCCGTGGCTTTGGACTTTGTCTTGCTGTTGAAAGCCATGCTTTGTAGTTTTATTGTACAAATATAAAACAAAAAGGCTCAAATGGACTGTTGACCGTAGTAAAATTTGCCAATACAGCCATAGAGAGTGGTGCAAGGGAGTAATAGAGAAGGTTATTTTATTGTCCTGTAGTCACGTGAAGCTGTGACAGTGCTACAAAGATCACTTAAAGGTTGTTCAGGTTGTGCTTAGAGGAGCATTGGAGTGGAACAACACAAGCTGGTGGAAAAAATACTTATGTTAAAAAAAGAGCACCAGTAGACTTCTGTGTTACAGCATATGCTCATGAATATTCATAACGGGTGAATTCCTGTTGAGACCAGTGTGCACTTTACCCTGGAAGGCAGAATGGCACGTGTCCACTTTAGCCCTGGAATGCATAAAAGGTCAGCCACTTAAAAAGGTCTGATCTGTGGGATGGCTCTCTGCCGGTGCTATGCACACACACACATACACACACACACACACACACACACACACACACACACACACACACACACACACACACACACACACACACACACACACACACACACACACACACACACACACACACACACAAGCACATACAATCGTACATACCCATTTACAATGCTACAGTATATTAAAGAAAATAATTAATTTTTGTTTTGTAGAACTGGACCATAAATAAACAGTGAATGACTACTTTGTATTTCTCTTATCTTTATAGAAATTCTTTGATCACCGTACATAGTGATAGTGTCACATGGACCTCAAACAAGGAATCAGTCACTGCTCAGCTGATTCCAATTTAGTTATGCAATAAATGTCATCTGAATCATATTGCACACGTGCAAGCCAAAGCACAGCACAGTGAATCACTCACTCAAATGAAAGGCTCCATTGTCACTCAAGTGGAACAGCAGTTTATCCAAAAAAATATGATTTATATAAGAATTATGATGTATTACATGACTCATAGTTTATCCTTGAAATCTCATGTCATCACAGTTTCAGATGCTTATAAGAGTCACCAAATAAGCTTGGGTACTATTTACTACGTATAGACCAAACATGCCACTTACACAATTACATAAGATGAAATTTGATCAGAAAACAAGTATTATTTGTTCCTTTGTTTATTTGTTTATCATAATGGCTTTATCCTAATTACAGTCATGGTGGATCACAGGAACACTGTGTGTAAGGTAGGAATACACTTCATAGGATAAAACAGTTACACAGAGCATTACTAGAGACTTTCACTCATTCAAACCTAGGGATAATTGAGCATAGCCTACCTACATACCTGCATGTTTTTAGGAAGTGGGAGTACATTTAAAACACAGTCCCAATCCATGATGATTAAAAACATCCACAGAACATGATGCTTTAGATAAGATATAACTGGCTAGAAATTCATTGTGTACCTTCAACTTGATGACTACAGATTTTGGGAGGTCTATGCTTTGTGGGATATATTGTGTCTTCATCTGTGTCTGGCCATAAAGATATTTATCTCTCTATTTTATTCCAGAGCTGCAATGCCATTTTCTGTTCTTCTTTCAGGAGGAGGCATCCAGCTGGCATTTGGCTGTACAGAGTGGTATTGGCGGTTGTCCATTCTGCCTACGACCGCCCCTCCACCATCTCGCTCCCTCTCTGCTTTTTCATCATGGTAGGCCCCACCTTCCTCCTTCTGGCACTGAGTTAATGAGCAGGAGCAGGAGCACAGTGGGCAGAGCAGGGAACAGTGGGCGTCTGGGCAGGCGCCAGCGACACTGCAGCTAAATATGTCCATTCTGGACAGACAGAAATAGCAGTGACGGGTCAGTCCAGGACAGCACAAGCTCCTGCTCTCCCTCTTGCTGTCTTTATATTAGTTTGCTTCTCTGCAGATCTCTGGATGCCAAAGGCCAATGAGGGTATGTGTGTGTGTAAATGTCTCACCACCCCAGCACTGGCACAGGCCTCACCACTGGCCCCATGACAGCCACAGTCACCGTGAAGAAATTAAATACTATTCAAATATAAAGTCTTAGTGATCTTACTGTGTCCACATGAGGATTTTGGTTGGCTAAGCACAAGATTTTTTATAAGAAAACAGTTTTAGAAAACATTTTACTCCCTAGGCGCTGTCGCTTCTCCTGTACACTATTGCTGCTCTGTTCTCAGACATGATCTGAGTGATGCAGCTTTATAGCATGGTGTAGTTTATTGAAAATAACTTTTCAAGGGTCCTTGCTGCTGGTTAAACTGAAAATTGTGTGTCAACATGAAAGAAAAACAGCCAACAGTTTTCCTACTCTTCATATTCATTTGATGTCACAACATGCTAACAAATCCTAGATCAATGTAGACCTGAAATAAATGCACTGACAGGCCACACCAATGCCCACAACCACATATCTGTAGCACTGCTTTGCCTGCTTTTGTCACGATGTCTATTGTTAAGAAAAACACTATACAAACAACGTTGCAGTGATCCGAGTTGAACAAGTACGAAACAAATGGTTTCTCACGGAGGTAAATTCACTCTTACGTAATTTACTGATCTGTCACTGAGCGGTGCTTTACCCACCAGCCTTTCTTCACTGGCAATTGCTTACAAAATATTACTACAGTGAGGTCAGCATGGTGTGTGAGAGCTGATGAAAGGTGCAACAGAAAGCACTACTCATGTTGCAACCACTTGACTATGAAGTGTAGGTATGTTGTTGTCACACAAAGCAGTGCACCCACAAAGATTAGCACATAGTTCACTGACATCAAAGCATATTGACCTATTTACTCTGCACTGGCATGCAAATATATTGGTTGAAATGTTTACACTTTGTAAATATTGTGTAGGGCTTTTGAGAGTCTTCCAGTAAATCAGCAGTTGGGTTTGTCATCAGAGGCACTAGATGACCTTTTACCCTATATTATTCAAAGGACCTTTGCATGCTGGCAATGGCATTGTATGCTAGAATTCTGATTTTGTTGTTTTGTTGGTGTTGTTTATGTTGTTGGGTTTTTTTTTTAAAGCATAAATGCTTTTTTCCCAGAACTAGAACAAACAGGCCTAGAGAATTGTCTTAAAAAAGAGAGAATATGTCACTACAATATATTATACAATATATACAAGAGTAGCATTACTACTAGTATATTATATTACTTACTATATTATTCTATTTTATTACTACTACTACTAACATAAAACCCTTATAAGGTCTTTGGTTTAACTGTTTATGGGAACCCTGAAATGTGCTCCCTATCAGAGAGCCAATCAAAGCCTGATATGAACCCCAATCCAACATTCACTCTAACTGTATACTACACACACACACACACACACACACACACACACACACACACACACACACACACACACACACACACACACACACACACAGGCCCAACAGGTTTGTTTGAATGGGTCAGGTATCAGGCTGCATTAGAATTTATAACATGTAATCATTTGATCTTATTTATCTGATTGATATATTTGTATAATATGTAGTAGTTTGTTTCTTTGTATTTCAATTTTCATTTGGTTAATGAAAATAATAAATTATATATACATTTACATTTTTTGGTCAACTGTCATATATAAATGTGTACATACTATATATTACCATGTCATAAACTCACTTGCATCTCTGCCCTGTGCTTCAGAGCTGATTGGGGAGATTCTCTGACTGCACTGGCTCCATTTTCCTGTACTCTGATGGCCTTTTGAATGACATGAGTATGTGAGGTCAGACACTCAGTCCATTGTTCTTGAATAAGTATAAAACGAGGTTTTCAACAATAGAATGTCAGTGTTTGTAATCCCAACAAAGAGGTCAAAGGCATTTGCATGAGCTTTCGACGTGAATCTGTTATTTCTGTTCCGTAAATAAGACTGGATACTTCAAAGTGCAAAAACTCACTTTGGTTTGGTCTTTTCACTCTTTAGTTTCTTTTTTTTTTTTTTCAAAAAATTTTTTCACGCCCTCTGTCTGGCTGTATTTACCAAAAATTTAGTTAACCCTAAATATTACTGGAACATATTTATGTATTTTAAATTACTTCCTGGGTCCAGAGGACGTAGGTCAATCCATTTTCAGAGTATATTTGGATTCAGCACAACTGCTACAAGTCTATAGTATCGCAAAGCTGTTATGATAGACACAGTGTTCAACAGGAAGAATGAATTTTCAGTGGTGGTGTCAAAAATAGTCTGTTTAAAGATGTGTGCTTCCTTCACACCATGTCCCATTTACAGGAGAAAAACATCACAGAACTTTCCAATGGACCTCAAAAACAGGATATGTACACACAGTCAAGGAGGCCTTAGGGGAACCCATCACAAAAAAGCCGGATATGTAGATCTTTATTTGCCTCCAGCCTACTACCCTGTCTGATCCCTTTAACTAAAATAGAGTTATGGTACATCATATGGACACTACAGTAAACAAGCATAGTGAACAACAGACATATGCAACCTGATAATCCAAGCCATAATCTGAACTCCAGCCAGTTTTTAACCATGAGTCATTTTTGGTCTCTAATGTAAGCTTGTACTACTTCTTGTCTTTGGTCCACACATTGAATGAATGCAGGAGCTGGACTAACTGGGAGGTTTTGCTGATGCCTGCAGTGTGTGTGCTGACACTCACTGTCTCGGTGAAGCAGACTGGAGTTTGCTGGAAAGTCAGCACACATTATTCAACTCAAAAGGTGCCAAAAAGTCCTTCCTGTCATCGTGTAGTAAACAGTAAACAGCAAAGAACATCAGAATAACACATACTCACAACTTTTGAGAATTTGTTTTGCTATTTGTAAGAGAATTTATATAGAAATCTGTGTAAAAAAAAGAGCAGTTTTAAGAACAGAAACTTGTTTCCCGGTAGCAATACTGCTCCTTTAACGAGTGCTAGCAGATCAAAAAGAGAATGTTCTCATCTAATACAAGAATTAAATGGCTTCCAAAAATACTACACAGAGTCTATCTCATTTCGTAAACATAGCAGAGAACGTGTTTCCTCTAGTAAGACTTTATGTGCAGGAATAGAACATTGTTTCATTTGTAATAACAAATAATCACTAAATGTATTAGTCATGCACATGCAGTTGGGAGCTGAAACATATTTCCAGTCATCCTTATCAACCAGCAAAATAAAACAAGCACTGTTGTCATATCTAGCTCCAAGTATGGATGTGTGTGTATTAGTCACCTCAGTTTCACAGGAATTTACCCTAAGAAATCCCCCCACTGTGCAAACACCAATACCACATTTCCCATTTAGCGTGGGTCCAGCTGACGAAAATAAATTGAGTAGGGAGGAGTTGAAAACAGGAAGGTGGGAAGGCCTTGGAATCTACTGGGAGTGGGTGATGTGTGCTGCCAAGCCAGCCCGGGGGGCTTCAGGACCAGCACTACAACAGGAAGAGCATAGGAAGCCGCCTACATGGACAGAACTGATTGTTTGTCAGGTTCAGAGGGTTCAGCTGAGCATAGGCTTTTCCAAAACAATAGATCTGGAGGCTGGGGTTAAAAACTAAAAAAGAAAAACAGAGTTGTTGTGAGCCACTGGTAGCATGGATACCCTTTAGTCACTTAGTGGCTGTTCCATATGTTTGCAGCCTGTATCTGGACTAGTCAAAAGTCAGTATTTAGTTGTATTTACTGCTCAGAAAATTATGGAAATGATCATCAATGCTATGAGCACTAAGATTAGGCTGCAGTCCATTGCAGACACTATGTACCCAGACACACACTTACAGGCAATTTGTCAAATTACATTGCCAATCCACCTACATGTCTAATTGTAGGCAGAAGGAGTAAACCAGTGAAAACCCAGGTGGACGCAGAGAGAACATGCAAACCCGAGTTCAGGGACAAAGCAAGGAACCTGGAGCTGTGAAGTGGTGACACAGATACAGCCAGTAAGTTTTGTCCACATTCACTTCACCCATGATTGTATCCTCATTATTTTCTAATTACTTTAAATCAAGTGAATCTGACATGCTAAACTTCCTAATCCTAGCTTGCAATTAAAGGACATGATGTGTTATTACATTTCGTTTTGTTAATCTACTTACGCATTTGTTTCAGAGAGAAAAGAGTGTACCAAATGTGTAACTCAAAACGTGAGAAAAACAGCAGTCAATGGTCTTGTTTTGATGCTCTGAACTGTGCTGTCACCAGCCAAACATGTGCAGGAAAGACCATAATTAGCCTTGCACAATCAGTGATGCACAAATAAGAGGTGAGGTAACCAAATCCATTAACAGTGTTGAAACAATTGCTCAGGAAGAAAGGGCCGGAAGATCCATGAAGGGAACGAGGGAAAGGAAGGGTGCATTATGAATATGCTACACCTCTGAGCTCACTACTGGTCAGCTGTGTTTGGAGACTTGTCTAGTGCAAGATGTTTGGATTTACTGCTAGTGGTGTGGGCAAAGCAAACAATGAAGTAGTTCAGGTCCATGTTCACTTCAGCCTCTTTCCTGAAGCTATAGACCTCTTTCCAGCTCTCACCAAGCCAAGAAAACAAGAGGCTCAAACATCTGGTGCACCTCCTGTGTACTCAAACATCTGTGTACCTCCTCTTCCACAAACTGGTCCTCAGGAAGGATGCCAAAGAACAAATAGAGAGAAAATGACTAAACAAAAGACCACTTCTGCACGTGTGAGGATATCCCCCTCCAAGGCAATCTGTAGTAGATACTCTGAGAGTCAAGGATGAGGAAGAGAGTTGGCCTCATCCTGTTTCCCAGGTTCTCTACACTAGAGTATGTGTGGGACTTTTTATTTAATAATAAATTAATCTCACTTCCAGCTGCTCCAGTTATTTATCTTATTGGCTAATAAACTTAGTAAGTTCTATTTTTCATTCATTTAAAACGTTTCATGTCTTACCACTTACTCTTGACTGCATAACAGTAAAAACTACAAGCTTTTTTTTTGTTTGTTTGTTTTCTAAAGTCCAATGGGATTCCAGTCCCTCTGCACCCTGTACACTAGAGCACTGGTGTGACCTTTATAGTCACGTCTCTGTCTCACAATTAAGGAGACAGAGTAGAGTATATATTTGTCATGGATAAAACCTTGTAAAGAATGTTACTTTGTGTATTTCCAGCTCAGATGATGTTCCTCACAGAGTGCTCACAGTTCCACACTGAGAAACTAGATCATGTCATTTTGCCCACTGCAAGGGGAAGTGTTTTCTGCTGAAGAAGGCGAATAAAGTGCAACAGTGAATATGTTGCTTGCAAATTCTCAAGAAACAGCTTTTCATTTCTTTTCCACTGACACACTGCTGGTGTTGAAGTTTGTGGTTCTTCTTGGAATTATAGTATCATGGAAAAAGCAGGGAATTTTAAAAACATTTTAAAGAACCCATCTTATCACATGCTTAGGCCATTGTGAATTCAGATGCAGGACTTTAAAATGTTGTAAAAAATAATTGTGCAGGGTTTTAACAGTTTTAAGTCTGGTTTTGAGAATGTTTTGAATTTTCCACAGTACAAAACGTCAAGGACAGTTAAGCACCAAATGTTAGCCATACCATATTGTTAACAAATCTCTACTGAAAAGGCTTGAGGCTTGACAATGCCTGACTCCATAACATTTACATTTACATTTACAGCATTTGGCAGACGCCCTTATCCAGAGCGACGTACATAAGTGCTTAAATCTCTAACACTGAATACATTAATGCTGGTTCACTAGGTTACATACTTAAGATACCACGAGTTTAAAACATTTGTTCAAAGTTACAATGAAAAAGTGTCAAGGTTTTTTTTTTTTTTTTTTTTTTTAAATGCAAAGGATAAGGAAAGAAGTGCTAGTTGAAGTGCTTCCTGAATAAGTAGGTCTTCAACCGCCGCTTGAAAATAGCCAGTGACTCGGCTGTCCGGACCTCTATGGGAAGTTCATTCCACCACCTTGGTGCCAGTACAGAGAAGAGTCTTGTAGTATACTTGCCTCTTACCCTGAGAGATGGTGGAACCAGTCGAGCAGTGCTGGTAGATCGGAGGTTACGGGGTGCAGTGCGAGGAATGATGAGGGCTTTGAGGTAAGATGGGGCTGGTCCATTTTTGGCTTTGTAGGCCAGCATCAGTGTTTTGAACCGGATGCGTGCAGCTACCGGAAGCCAGTGGAGGGATCGCAGCAGCGGGGTGGTATGCGAGAACTTTGGCAGGTTGAAAACAAGCCGGGCAGCTGCATTTTGGATCATTTGCAGAGGACGGATTGTGTTCATAGGTAGACCTGCCAGCAGTGCATTGCAGTAATCCAGTCTAGAAATGACAAGAGACTGAACAAGTACCTGGGCAGTCTGTGTGGACAAAAATGGCCGAATCCTTCTAATGTTGTAGAGAAGAAACCGACATGAGCGAGTCACATTTGCAACATGAGAGGAAAAGGACAGTTGATTGTCCATGGTTACCCCAAGGTTGCGATCTGTGGCTGAAGGCGAGATCAGATCATTGTGCAAGGATATAGCAAGATCGTGACCTGGGGATGAATCACCTGGGATGAACAGCAGTTCAGTTTTGCTAGGATTGAGCTTTAACTGATGAGCAGTCATCCATGATGAAATTTCTGCCAGACATGCTGAGATCCGGTCAGAAGCTGTGGCATCTGAGGGTGGGAAAGAGAAGATAAGTTGTGTATCGTCAGCATAGCAGTGGTAAGAGAACCCATGTGATGAAATAACTTCACCAAGAGAGTGAGTATACAAGGAGAAAAGAAGAGGACCAAGTACTGAGCCCTGTGGGACGCCAGTGGAGAGTCTGCGTGGAGCAGATGTCACTCCCCTCCATGTTACTTGATATGAGCGTCCTTCCAGGTAGGAGGCAAACCATTCCCAAGCTGATCCGCAAATCCCAAGACTCTTGAGGGAGGATAAGAGAGTCTTGTGGTTGACCGTATCAAACGCTGCTGAAAGGTCAAGGAGGATAAGGACGGATGATAGTTTGGCTGATCTAGCAGTATGTAGCTTCTCAGAGACATCCAAAAGGGCTGTCTCTGTAGAGTGAGCTGCTTTAAAGCCAGACTGTTTGGGATCTTGGAGGTTGTTCTGTGAGAGATAGACAGACAGTTGATTATAGACAATGCGTTCAAGAATTTTTGAAAGAAATGAGAGAATATACGTAATATACGTGTTGTAGAAGAGTAACAATCCATATTCTCACTATCTGGTGTTACCTAGAGGAAAAAATGTTTTATTTTGTGTCTGAATCCTTTTTCCTTATGTCTTCTCAGGTAGTTTTTTATTTTGCTACAATCACCTCTGGCTAGTTCACTAAGGATAAAGTTAAATAACTAGTTAAATAACTAATAAGCTAAAAAAAAATCTAATACTAATACAGTATCTGTATCTAAATTTCTATAAATTCTGCTTGTGAAAATGTCCATTGTTTAAAGCACTATATAAATAAAATTAAATTAAAATTTATTGAAATTTGCTGTTTTGCCTGAAAATCTGGCCACAAATGTATAGTTGCACTACAATTCCATTTTTAAAGGTAAATGAGCGACAGCATTTTAGGTCAGGAACAATTGAACTGTCCATAAACTGCCTTTTTTTGTGAAAAGTGCAGAACTGTTCTTAGGACCAGAGCTATACAAGCTCAAAGCTAATGTCTGTATATCCTGTGCAAGTAGGGGGTGGGTGGCTTTCTCTATACAGTATGTAGCAGCTGGCAGTGATTAGGATCCTCCTCCAATTTGTGTCAGTTATGATATCTTCATTAAAGTTCATGCTTGAGGGGGTGAAATGGAATGATTTCATTATAATATACAGACCCAACATTAATGAAGACATCGACACAGATGTGAGATTTTCTTCTCTCATTTGTTTTGGTACATTTAGCCCATTCCACATCATGTTTCTGGCACCGTTTTACACTATATGCTCTTATTGATTGAGGAGACATGTGGCTAAGGCCTGTCATCCATGGAAAATGTTTGTCCATCCATATGTGTGTGTGTGTGTGTTTGTTTGTGTGTGTGTGTGTGTGTGTGTGTGTGTGTGTGTGTGTGTGTGTGTGTGTGTGTGTGTAAAGGTAACTGTGTGTTTGTGTTGGGGGTTAGGGATACGTATGCTTCCCAGCAGCAGTATGACAAAGATCAATACAGCATTAGAGCACATCACAGCTGCCTTTTTCAGCATCAGACAAAACAGATAATACAACCTTTAAACCTGCCAGTCTTTGCTGAGAGGAAAGTAAAGCATTTTTTTTTGCATGTATCTCCATTACACTTACTGCATACAGCCCCATCTGTGCGTCTCAGATAATGAGGCTTTAATGTAGTCTTGTTTGTACATTTTTTACTGAAAGACTGCTGCTGTTTGATCGAGACTCTATTCAAACCTCTGTAACACTGCATATAATTATGCTTAACATGTGGACAACCTGCAAGTCCAATACCTTAACAAATACATAGCTACCACAATGAAGGAATGTGATTGTGTACGGACTTTCTACAATTTTAAAATCGAATTGATAAACATCCCGTCTGTAAAATTTAGATGTAATTCAATTCATAGCATTGTGTGTGTGTTAGTCTATTAGAAAAGAAAAGCACAAAAAAACATAAAACTATTGATGTCTTATATATCCACACAGAACAATTACTGGGTAATCAGTTGAGACGAATGTCACAAAGACCCACAACTGTGCTTTTTTATCACTTGCAGATAAAAGCCATGATCATTTAATCTAAATTAACAACATACTGTGCTGAATTAAATCTCACTATACTGTCATTGCCTAGGCCTGGATTACCCATTTAAGACCAGATGACATCTCTTCTCCTGCCCTGTAGATATTACAACTCTTGCTCAGAATATGCAGAGACTCAGCAGGAGTGCAAGCATCAAGTAGTGACTGCACTCTGTCTCAATCACTAGAATAATGGGGACTATTTATAATCAAGGTCTTAGCTGCAAGCAGTGCTGAGATTTATTGAGCAAGGGAGGCATGCTGATCTAAGATCAGATTGCATATCATCTATGTGCAAATCAGCTTCACAGAGGGGTAGATAAATCATAAGGCACACAAGTAATATGATACAGTACATATGGATTAATCCACAATGATCCATGTTGATCTTTAATCCCTATGCTGAAGGTGACTATATGAATTTTGAATTATTATAATCCTCGGCAGCTCATGACCACAAGTTTTGGCTGGGGCAGAACAACAATAATAACAGCATACCCTCAAACAAAATTCTACAGTCTATTGTAAGTCTAGAGGCTATAAGTGTAGAGGCTATCATACTTAAATACAGCATATGTTTCCCCACGCAAAGTCTGGAAATAGTCAAATATTTATAGCTCCAACTACAAATATGTTAAATTTCAGCAAGCAAAAGATATGACCCGGAAGTAGGAAGTTCAAGTACAAACTATGTTCTTAAGATGTTTACTCTGGAAACCTATTTTCTTTTCATTAATGATATGACAAAAATGAGGTCACTGTATGCAAAAATTGTTCTAAGGTGATTAAAAATACTTTAACAGCAGCACCTACCAGAACATTTTTGCAGGCAAAGATTTGTCTTCTTTTACCGTTAGCATCTGTGTATTTTTTTAAAAACTAGTTTCCATGTATAGATATTAGCAGTACATTTAACACTAACATCAATCTTTCATCCACCTTCTATCTACCCAATGATGTCTGATACACATTTGGTTTAGCCCCAAAATTAAGTTGACATAATAATGAATGCTATGTGATTAGACTTGTGATCTAAGTATTTTCTGTTAATTACACTGGTATATTTGTGTTTCTAATACTTCTTGCAAATGTTTTTTTTTTTTTTGGCTAAGCTAATCACTCCTGTTTTTCAGGTTATTTCAATGTGGTTTTAAACCAGCATTGTACTCTTACTTAAATTTTACAGACAGACAGACAGACAGACAGACAGACAGATGGACAGACAGACAGACAGACAGACAGACAGACAGATAGATAGATAGATAGATAGATAGATAGATAGATAGATAGATAGATAGATAGATAGATAGATAGATAGATAGATAGATAGATAGATAGATAGATAGATAGATAGATAGATAGACAGAGACGGACAGACAGATAGATCTGTTATTTGTTAGGGTATCACATTCAATAACAATGTCACCAATTAGTTGTCTGGAAGTTCTTTTAAGATCTCCTCTTTATACTGCAATTTCTCTCTTTTGTGCTGTTTGCCACTGCGGTAATGATAATCTGTGACCTTCTTTTGTTTGCCAAACCATAAACAGATTATTAGCACCTTAAAACAACTCATGTGCATGGGGTCTCATAGAAAAGAGCTTAATGATCTAGCAGCACCAATTAGCAGCTGCTCTGTAATCTCCCTGTCAGACGACCCATTTGGATTCATTGAATTAATTAAAATAATTGTGCCGTTTTCTCTTGATTAGTATCTGTCCCCATCCCCATTTCCCAACAATGATGGTGAAGTGGGAAGGCAGACCATAAGCATAATGCAGGCAGTGACTGGCATAATATGTTTAGGGTCATGACAGAGAGAGAGAGAGAGAGAGAGAGAGAGAGAGAGAGAGAGAGAGAGAGAGAGAGAGAGAGAGAGAGAGAGAGAGAGAGAGAGAGCGATGTACAATATTGTAGAATGGCTTTATTAATGCTCATATAGTTTTCTAATCCTTATTAATTCATATTTCAGTCAGGACCACTTGAGTCAAAATAAAGACAATTCTTTTAAATATTTACATTTTTTATTTGCAAGCTTATGAAATTTACATTTGGTGTTATGGCTCTGTTCTGAATTCCCCTTCCTTTTCATGAGCTCCATAAAAGCTAGTCAGGGAACAGCAGCTTCGTGGGGGGACAATCTCCCATTAACTGGGAAAGCAGCCCCCCCTCCCCCCCCTTCCCCCCCTTTAGAACAGAGCCTGCATCAGTGATAACAGAATGACACTGATTAAGTTAAACACAGTTCCAAGGAAGAGCTAGGGGAGGAGGTGGGTTGCAGCAATGCAGAGGAAACAGCCAAACAGACAGACTGAAAAAAGCATTTAAATAGGGCGCCCTGTTTGAAATGGACCAATAGCGCGCTTAGGAATCAGATCAGCTGATGGGCGGGGTTAGAAAATTTACATCAGCTGATAGCCGAGCTTGACTATGTGGCCTGCCTGAACTGACGCTGAACGCTATATTTAGAGAACCTAGCCTCAGCCATTATGAATGCTTGAAATGCAATTATTTTGATTGTTTTTTGTTTTTTGTTTTTTTACAAAATGCTTGTCATGTTTTACATAGAAGGGACATTTTTAAGGAATTGATTTATAGTTTTTGTCTAAATTATACTGACACTAAATTATACTGACCTTATAAAGCATGTTTAGGAAAAAATCATTTTAGAAGATTTTATTTTTTAGTTAAATATATTATATTCATTGCAGAATAGTCATTGCAGCATTATTTTACCTGAAAAAAAAAACCTGAGTAAAGACTGCAATTCCAGGTGCCATTCTCCTGTGGAAAATGCCAAAAGACAAATTGAGAAAGGAAGTCACAACATTGCAGAAGTCCTTGGGGGAAGCTAATGGCTGAATAAATTGTTTCGGCTTTACTGGAGTCACTCATCTCCACTGAGGCCATGCTTTCTGCTAGCAGGGACAAAAGGCATTATTGGGCCTGTCAAGAAACACTGATTTAGAAGAGCGGTATGACCTATAACATTAAAAGCTCTTAGAGTTATATTGGAACAGTACTATTTTGTGTGGGCATGTGTAAGAGTGCAGCCTGACTCATGCACTCCATGGGGCTCTTACACTAAGATGTAATATAAATATGCAAAACATTTACTTACTGCTTTTGTGGTGGTAACTCAATGATACAACTCATCTCTTGTTTCTTTAATGTTTTTCCAATCTATGCTGAATATAATGACCTAAACAAAGCTTAACAGTAAGCCGAGCTTGGAGATATAGCTCAGAGTGATGACCGAATAAGTGACTGCATCATCATTACAGGGAACAACAAGGCTGTTATTTAGTCCAACATTGAGGGAATGTATGAATGAGCATTGTTCCATTGTCTTGTTTAGATAATTATATATCAGATAATTCTGGCTGCAGCACAATTTACTGATGAATCAATTCAATTCAGTTTATTTATATAGCGTTTTTAACAGTTGACATTGTCTCAAAGCAGCTTTACAGAAGTATAGAAACATAGAATTTTTAATTTAACTTTAAGATACTATTTATCTCTAATATTTAGCTCTAATGAGCAAGCCTGAGGTTACAGTGGCAAGGGAAAACTCCCTGAGATTATATGAGGAAGAACAAGATAGTCTCCAAATGGTTCTATTCACAGCAATCTCATGGGTCATAAGCTGTCAGAGTGACAAGACACCAACCAGGGGTAGGACCAAGGCAACAAGACACCAACTAGGGGTAGGACATCAGGATGGATTAGGCAGGTCTGGGATGAAGAAGCAGTCATGCTGGGAAATCAGAACACTTGGAGCTCAGGAATGGTAAGTATAGCTTGACAGAGAGAAAGAAAAAATATATGCTTGTAATGTGATTGTTAAAGACAATGCACATTAAATGCACAAATCACTGAATGTTCTTTCAAAATGTGCTGCATACCATAACCAAATGAAAGCAGGATGAAATAAAATGACTGTCGCAGACTGAATGGCATTCAATTTTAAGCCACGTCGATGAACATAAATGGAATATCTGAGACACATTTTTATCCAAAGAATGCCACAGCAGCATGTTAGTCCTTTACTCTGTCCATCTCTCTCACTTACTCATCTGTTCATCCTGCTCAAATAAATAACATCTCAAAGCTTCAACCATCAAGCTAATAACATTAACATTATGCTTTTTATCTCAAAGAGCATTAACTTCTCTAGCACTATAGCTCAGCACAACAGGGACATTTAATTGCATTTCATCCTGGAAATCGAGTCCATCGAAATCTCTATGTTGCAATAGGGTTGATGTGGAACCTTACCTACAACAGTGGAACGTTACAGTAGGTAAGGCAATAATGTGTCTGTATTTGCAGTACAGTTCTCTCAATAATGAGACAGTGGTCAAATAAATAAACCACAAATTTGTTAAATAAGCCAGTGTTCCCAAATTCTGAAACATATCACTTTTTATATCAGCATAAAATGTTGGGAAAAGTGCATGGACAAGAGCGCTGGGACTCTGAGTGCATCAAAGACAAGCCCATATGATATTTACTACTACAGTAAAGAAAAAAATTGGCACCTCATTAATCTGGTGCCAAAAATTTTTAAAAGGACAATGCCTCTATTCACAATAAATACTCTATTAAATGTCTCCTCTATTCCTTATTCTGTCACTCTAGCAAGTAGTGACTGGTTGGCTTCTGGTCATATTGCACTGCTGGGTGTGTCTATTCTGCTTTCTGGTGCTTAGCTGTGTCTGTGTACACGTGCTGACCAACATTGCATTACATACATGCATCATTCTTCGCTCTTGCATCTCCATGCATTGATCATAGTCTGGGGACTGCTTCATAAATCCAGCTGTGTTGATACAAAAGCAAGTGCACTCAGTACAGCTTTACAAGTACAGCTTGGTAATCTTAAATCAATGAACCAAATATTAAAGGCGCTATGGAGTGTCTTCCAGACTGAAAGCCTTGCACACATGCAGTGAGTAGGAGCATGTGTTTGTATATGTGTTTGTAAAGGGTGTAGACAGAGACCAGCCCTTTGCTATTACCTTTGGAATTTGCAGGATTACTCATAAGTAAGGTTTGTGTGTGTTGACACTTTAGCTGCTCCTAGCCAACGCCTCTTCCCCTGAAGCACATCATCACTATTTCTCCCCTATCTGTGTGAGCTTACCAGGCTGATACCACACTCACCACTGTACAGTGCTATGTTCGGCCAGATTATCCTTTGCTGATTTGGGAACAACAGTTGAGCACTCCTTCAAAGGGCGCAGGGCTCGGCCTTCTCTCAGAAAACGGAAATCTCTTTTGGGGAGTGAAGCAAAAGCCGATCTGCCAGATTTTATGTGTTTTAAGGTGTCCATCCTGACCTTACAGCACTTTTCCACAGGAGACTGTAGTACTCTATGGTAACAAATCCCACATTTGGTTAATTTTCCAGTGTTAAGAGACCAGTTGGTTACTAAATTTGCTTACCTTTCTTTCCAGACTACTGAACAGAGATATCTGGATGAAGCCATACGCAATGCAGGCCAATAATTAGTCAAAAACATCTGCCACCAAACCATCACTCAATTCAAACAGCAGCCAAAAGTTACCAAGTTAGCTAGAACATGAGCATGGTCCATTAGTTGTTAATTCATTCGTTTCCTATAATTCATTTTCTATAATCATGTCTATATTGTCAGGATCATGATCGAACTGGAGCCTGGCATCAGTAACATGGACATGGGGTCTGAATACATGCTGTATGGAATGCCAGTCCATTACAGGAAACAATACACACACTCATTCACAACTAGGGATAATTTAGCATAGCCAATTCACTGACTGGCATGTTTTTATGATGTGGATGAAAACTGGAGAACCAGAATCAAACCCATGGTGTCATTTCTTTAAAACATGCAATTATAAATCTGAAACCATTTTGGGCCATTCAAGTAAATTTTCCACCTTTATCTAAATGAAAAACAAAACATTATGTTTATGGAAAATCTGAATGAAATATGAATACATACTATAAAGTAGAGCTTGGTTTCCCATTTTCTGTTTACACATCTCAAAGTCAAATGCCATTTATGCTTTATCACACATTAATAGAAAAATAGAATCAATGAAACATTATTTATAAAATATGTCTGTTAAAAAGTCCAATTTGTTTTCCTGGTCCAATGCAATGTCAACATTTTTCATTCCAGAAGGTCTAGTTCATCTCACTATGGCCTCTAGTTTTGCAACCTGGTGTGAGTGTTAGTGTTTGGGTGTCTGATTTTGTGTTACCAGGCTGTGATGCTATGAACTCAGTACCCTCTCTCTCCTCTCTTTCCCTTTCTGTCTTACTCCCTCTTTCTCCCTACTTCCTTTGTTCATCCATCTTGTCTTCACCTCAAATCCTCTGCTCATCTTCTCCTACACAACACAATGACCTCATGCCGGAAACTCCACTTTCTTCTGTTTGAAAGTGGGCTCTTTGTCTTGGGAACAGAGCAGCTCTTCACAGCCTGGAAGCTCACCTCACCCACTAGTCCAGTGTCAAGAAAAGAGAGAAAAAATTACAGCACCACAGTGAATATTGTGTTGAAAATATGTCATAATTTTAAGTAGATTGACATTGGGCTTCTCTCGTGGCAGGATTATGACATCACTCACTTTGCAAATCTGTTTCACATTAATTTTCTGGTCATGGTCTTTTCTTACAAAAACAGAAGCCCAGTTGCCCAGTGCCAGGACTAAAAGTCATCTGTCTGGTGCCTAGATGTCTAGTGCGTGGCGCGAAAGAAACAAGACGCAATTCTCAGCCGTCAAGTCCCGTCTGGCTTAAGAAATAAGGCCCCTCATCTATTACACACACATACACACACACACACACACACACACACACACACACACACACACACACACACACACACACACACACACACACACACATATACACACACATATTGCCACAGGGGCTTTGGGACAGGACTGGGGTTGTTCAGGCCACAGTAACAGCCCTGTTTTTCCTTTTTTAAACTCCTCTGCTTTCACTTCACAGTAGCCCTATTTATAGAGCCACATCTGAGCTAATAGAAAATGTGAAGTAGAAGACCAATGTTTCTGTACCTGCTGGGGTGGCCCTACTTTCCTGATGTCGCTCAGACCTTCCCAGAACGAAAAAGAGGGAACTTGTCAAATAGTGTAATGCACAAGTCTAAGCATAGCTTGTACTAGACTCTTGCTTCTGACTTTAACACTTTCTAACCTGCAGTTATCAGGCTGAGGAGAAACAAGATTTTTCTGATCTTTACTTACACAGCTGGTTCGCATGTGAACGAACACAGGTGGTTCACATGTTTGTATTATAGGTTGGAGAGCCCACTTAAGCACACTCTGGAAAGGAACAGATAAGAACAGAGAGCAAAAATGAGACCCAACTGTGGAAAAAGATTTTTTTAAGTTTACCATGATACAGACAGGGGCTGGTATGAAAGGCAGAACAGGTGTAATGTTTGCCTTTTTTTAGATTTTAACTGGTGATAATGACACTAATGTAGCTAACAAATAAAGAAAATTGCATCCAAAATCCTTTCCATAGGTACACGACAGCACTGAAATCTAAATATGTGGTTGCATTTTGGAATAAAAGGCCCAGGGAGTGGACAGCAGGGAGCAGAATGGTACATGCACTTTATGTAGTACTGTATAGTGTACTTAGTTTTATGTAGCACCATGGTCCTGGAGAAACGTTGTTTTATTTTACTGTAGATTGCATCAGTTCTAGCTTCTTGACAAGACTTGACTCGACAAATAAAGCGATTCTGGTCATCCAAGTTGGCTATAACCATAATGTTGCAGTGCTTAACAACACAGTTTTGTTCATTGTCATGGATTACATTCTCCTGTATTCGTATACTGTGCCTTAGCATTGTTTAAGAACTGGATGCAGTCTGAGGCAGATATATGCCATAGTGAGACCTTGTTCCAAAGCCCCAGTGCAAAATTAAGAAACAAGGCAGCATGGAAGTCTAGAGAGTAGTGTTGCCACCTCATAGCTCTACAGTGTGTAGTTCATTTCTGAACTTGGCATGAACCCCTCTTCTCTGTGTGGGTATCTTCTGGTGCCTCTGGCTTCCTAGCAGCTCTCAAAAACATGCCTGGAGCTGAATGATGACATGTAAGTGAAGAGTGAATGAGTGTGACTATATGTGCAATAAAACTGGCAATCCATCCGGGGTTTCTTCCCACCTATCACCTGATGTTCCCAGGATAGACACATTTACATTTATGGTATTTGGCAGAACCCCTTATCCTGAGTGACTTACATACATCTCAGTTAAACAACAGATCAGAGGAGGGTCCTTGCTCAAGGGCCCATGGGTAGCAGCTTGCGATTTAAACACAGAACTTTACGAACAATAGTCAAACGGACTAAACACTGAGCTACCTTTCAGGTAAGAGAAATGCTTTTTATTTTTGTGACTCGTTCCTGCGACAATTAAGTCTTGACATTACAGAATGTGGTGCCTTCATGATGTATTACATGATATCAAGCATTTTACATGTAGATATGACTCAGATGTTGATGGGGACACTGCTTTATAATTTATACTATACAGTTTAAATGTACGTCGGATGTAACCAGAGCACCTGATTATGATTCTCAGTATGAGTCAGACTTGCTTTTATCTCTACTGTATGTGGTATTTCATGACCTCCTTAAAAGTAGGACATATCCTTTCTCACAGACACACATACACACTGAAGTGCAACAGAAAAAGGGTTTTCTGAGCCTCCTGTCTGAGAGAGAGAGTGAGCTCTTTAGCAGGGCAATGACTCAGTGGTGTAGTACAGTAATGGTGGTCAGGGTGACCGTAACTCCCTTGCATCTGGAGAGCGATTCTCTTTATGGAGCCTAAACCCTTCATCTGGGCCCAATTTCCTGCTCACACAACAGCTGGCCGGTGGCTTTTATGTGCAGCAGGCTTGAACTGAGGAATTTGGAGGACCCCGTCCTTTTCAAAGCCTATGGCTGTCTAATTACAGACATGGGAAGCTGTCATACCTCAGGAGAAAATGTGTGCAGCCTTTCTATTTGCAAGTTGTGGCGAACATCTGCATTAAGCTCCTGCTTTTCCACCCTCAGATTCTGAAAATCTAAAAACCCATCATTAGAATGTCAATGATATACATACACACGCACGTACACACAAACACACACACATACACACACACACACACACACACACACACACACACACACACACACACACACACACACACACACACACACACACACACACACACACACAAATGTACTATTCATGAAATACGTGCGTCTCCACACGTACAGACAAAGAAAAGAATAATAAACTGTTTGTGTGTGTAGAGCAGAATAAAGGGGTTTTTATTTTGTGGACTTTCAGCTGAATTGCCTGTTAACCTTAGCAGTCAATGGAAGCTTATATAAGTGTCAACACTGTGCATGTCAAACCATGATTGATATGAGAAGATGTGAACATTTCTAAAACTTTCCTACTGTATGCCATAAGTAATTGTCATAATGCATTCATGCATTGCATTTTGCAAAAAAAATAAATAAATAAGTCCATTAATTTGGTTTGAACAAATAGGTTATCAAGAGGTGTGGTTAGGCTGTTTACTGCAATATGAAATTACATGAGCTTTCTCATTGCCTTTTAAAGCTGAGTGTGAGCTGGCTGCTTGGCACAGTGTTGTTTTTGTAATGATATACAATTACATTTTGCTTGTAGGTTTTGCAGTGATGTTTGAGTAGAATAAATCACCAAAGAGAGAGACATACTGTACCTGTGAGTTCTGAGTGATTATTAAGGAATAAAATACATCCCTTCTGTACTCACTGCAGTGCAGACGGAAAGAAAGTGGACAGACACAAGAAAGGAACAAGACCAAAAATTCTGTCTTATTGAAGATTTATTCAGCAGAAAGTGAGCGTTTGAAAGGAACATCATCAAATAAAACAACTAAAGTGAGGAATGGCTTACAAGGGCTTTTTTAAACATTGATCTTCTCTCAGAATAATTATGGCAGCATTTCCATTTCGAGTAATACAGTTACAAAATATTTTGTGTACTTTGCTTCACAATGTCATGTGAATAAACCGGCTGAAAAAAGCTCTAGAATCTGCTGACCTTCGACTCACAAGGAGAATATTAGGTTATTACTACACCACAAAAAGCATTATCATAGTAATATCTTGTATTGAGGCTATACAGCTAGAGATTTGCTACAGTGTACAATTTTTGCAATTATCCAAACAGTCGATCATGTAGCATCAGCAAAATGCATAAAATCATGGAGATACAGGGCATGGGTTTGAGTTCATACTCACATCCATCATCAGAATGAGGACAAATGTGATGTCAGTGACTAAGACCATGGCAGGGTTGGTGTCTGGCACGCTGGTTTGAGTATATTATAAACTGCTGATCCTCTGGGATTTTCACATAAAAAATAACGCTTTACACCAAATGGTGTTAAAATATAAAATTAAAAAACAAATAGTAGACCTGCCAGCTGACAGTAAGTCAAGTACAGTAGGCACTCTTTATATCCACACTGAGCCTACAGTGGGCACAGGCTCATGAAATTAAACATCAAAGATTAAAAAAAGACAAGGTGGCAGTTGTATAAACTTCAACTGTCCCTATTTTCTCCATTCTGGTGCTTGATTTAATAATTATCTAATGCTGTTGATTTGATCTGCATGATTTTTTTTTTTGCATTTGGTAAAATCATATTAACAGGAAAGTCATATTCATCGAACTCATAGTCATTATTTCATTAAAATAAATGCAAAAAATGGACTAATATGTATGAGAATATAAACCTCAAGTACTATAGTCATATGATAAACAATTTTAGGATGCTATTGTTGTGTTATTAGTTACGCAAAACTGTTTAATCACAAGCTTGTAATTTTGACAATCCGCCCCACAGTAGTCAAATTAAGTTCTTCTTTTGTTTGCTTGGCTTTGTTGTTTTTGTCCTAGCCTCGCCCTCACAAATTGGTTAATTCCTTTTTTGTGTTCTCTATGATTAATTTTCTGAGAATAGTTTGTTTACATACTTGTTTTACTTATCCTTTTGGACTGTGGGCGTTCATTGTGTTAATCGCGTTATATAGGAAAAAATAGTAATTTCCATCTCATGAAAAAAACAATCAACATCTGAGAGAGAGGTAATTTCAAATTTGGAAATTTGTGAGCATTTTTAAAGCCCCAGTTTCTTCTGATCAGCATATCATTAGATCAAGCATGTCCACAGAATACAGGGTGTAGTACAGCTTTGACCTCGGCTGTAGTATAGCATTTTGTCTTGGATTAGTTTCTTATAACAGCACAGCCTATCAGGGGTTACTTACTCCTTACACAGTAGCTCTTCCTCTCTGAAGCAGCCAAGACAGTTTCCTCACCTCATGTAATGAAAATGCATAAAATTTTATGTGGGCTATTTAAAGCCAATTTCCCAGAAATCAAGGCAAGCGTAATATACAAATGTTGGAGGCTTCGGTATTGCTTGGAATGCAGAATGCAGTTTTGTGCCGGTTTTGGCTTGTCGTGCATCTGGACACCAGGTCAAATCAGTGTGTTGGACCCAGCCCAAATATTATGATACATCCTGCAAATATTTCAGCTATCTTAGTAGTGTACTATCATTTGGATAAAGTTTTTTAGTGCATTATAATTAATAACTATAGTCATGTCTTAGTAAAACATTTTATAATTGTGCACTGCAGAGGCTTATTCATGGTCTCTGCAGTGTCCTGCTGAACAGCCATAAATATTCACTGACACATAGAAACGTGTGTATGTGATTTTGCGGGGCGTGTGTGAGGGTGGTGGCTGATCAAACTGTGTTTGATAATGGTCAGTGAAAGCTGATATGCTACACTCAGGGTTTGAGCTATAATGCATTATAATTTACAAGGAGCATTGCAGTATATATGTGAGTAAGATATTAGTGTGCCTGTATGAGTTCCACTGAGTGTTTTGTGTGTGCATTTAAACGTGACTGTGTGTAGGCATTATATTCTGCAGCAGCACAGTGGCTGGGCGGGCCTTGGTGCTGAACGGCTGCCAGCACAACCCCATTTCACCCAGCCTCGTGCTGCAGCAGAGCCCAGCAAAGCAAAGCTTTATTAATGTAACACGATCCTGCTTCTCCTGCCTGCTCACCTCATCTCCTCATCTCTCTCTGTCTTGCGTTCTGTATTCCTCATCACACACACACACACACACACACATACACACACACACACACACACACACACACACACACACACACACACACACACACACACACACACACACACACTGGAAATTCATGCCTGTAGGGAATAAGGGGCACTTGCTGCCGCAGTGCAAACAGCGTCACTTTGACACATCTGGCCAGCCAGACAGTTTTAATCAAGCCAGAGGGTGCTGGGTTCATTCCTGCACCACACCTCTCTTTTCTCCCGCCAAAACCTGAACACGTACTGTCTGTGCTGCATTCTCAAGCGGTTTTACACACGTTTGCAGAAGAACTTTTAAATGTGTTCATATTATGAGAGTGGGTGTGTTTTTAGAAATGTGAAGCATCTGCAGACGTGTGTGTCTAGGCCAAAAAAAAAATGTGTGGGCAGTGATTTGAGAGGTTTATTTTCTTATCTGTTCCCCAATTTGATAATATATCTATAATGCAAGATAGAGTGAATAGTGTGTGTGTGTGTGTGTGTGTGTGTGCATCTGCATGCTGTGCAGTTCTATGCAGAATGGATGTAAATGAGTGCTTTGAGTGAGGCTGCTCCCTGCTTGGCTCAGGTATTAGGCTTTGCTCTGCATATCACAAGGAACTCATTGACCTGAAAAAGAAGCCGCACCCTTCCCAGACTGCTCTCTCTGGTCCCCTGCTGGTCCTCATGAGAACTGCGGCCTGTAGTGTCGTTTCTCCACCTCCTCCTTGAGGAGCACAGAGGCCCAGTGTGTGTATGGGTCCTCCCTGCTCCCAGAAAAACAAACAGTGTGATTTTTATCCACAGACTAACTAATGCACAAAACAATTCTGATCTGTAAAAGACCCAAATCTATTACTTGCTTTTTTCCCACCAATAGCCTCCTTCTCAAATGAACACAGCTCAGCCTGTTCTATTCATTCACTGGGCAGAAAATGCAGTCGTTTTGGTCCATAAAGGGCTCAGTCAGCATCAGTTAGCATGATGATGCGCATTCCGATCGTTTGTAGTGGCAATTTGTTTTAAACTTCACTGTGGGATTCTGGCCAGAGAAAGCTCATCATTTCTTATGGGCAGCTAATTTGTTACGGTGCATGGGGTTGACAGATGTATTGGTCAAAAAAGAAAATGCAGTTAAATTTTGCTGCCTGCTCAGAGATTTCACAGTTGTTAAAGGCTTATAAGCATTGATCATGGATTATCTCTTGCCTTTTTGTTTTTGCACATGGCTCTAGTGTCATTAATATAAAAGCAGCCATGCTCATGAATGAACCTGCAAGAGGAGAGAGAGAGAGAGAGAGAGAGAGAGAGAGAGAGAGAGAGAGAGAGAGAGAGAGAGAGAGTACACCACTGCAGAGCACTAATTTGTGTTTAATATACTAAAATATCACGTTTCGTTATGCAAATACTTGAGTCTAGTTACGAGAGGAAGGCAGATGTAAGGTTACATATTTATACACATATATTCATAGAGTCTGTTATAGAAACACAGAGTACAAGGTGGAAGCATAATACCAGTTCATCACAGGGCACCACGCACACACACACACGCACACACACACACACACACACGCACGCGCGCACACACACACACACACACACACACACACACACACACACACACACACACACACACACACACACACACACACACACACACACACACTCACACACAGGGGCAATTTAGCATAGCCAGTTCAACTATATGCATGTTTTTGGAGGAAACCAGATAATGTAGACAAATCCCATACAGACAGTAAGAGAGAAAGACATATTGTCTTCAAAAAAGTTAAAGGTGACTTTAAGGAAGTAACAAATCCAGAAAAGCAAAAATACACACACAATTGTATTTCTGCTAATTATCTTTAATCACAATAAGAATCTTCATATATTCATCTACATATGTATTGTATGCTTGTATATTCCTTGCATGGTTCATTTCTTCCCCTTCTGTAGGCTTCTACTTTTATAACTTACTGCTATTAATATTACACTTGTATCAGCTGTCTGCTCATAAAGCTGTGGAGATTCCCCACATGGGTGTGATTTTTACTGATCTGCCATAATCAATGTGTATAATATATATGACTTGCACTACTATTACAAGCTGAATATAATGAGCACCAGCAGCACTTCAGATTCCAATGTACTCATGGAAATGCTGGATGTACCAATCATTAATTAAAAATATGAGGGGACTTATGATATTGCCCTGTAATCCATACTGGGGTTGTTTTACAATATATCTATATTGTGGGTTTGTGTGGGTGGGTGTGCGTCTCACCCACAGCCCTGTATGCAAAGCAGCAGTGTCCATATGTACCAAGTGTGTTTTATGTGCTCTGCTTCAGTGAGAATCACATAGTGTCATAAATTCCCTGTGTTAATACCAGTGATTTGGGTCCATGTGAGCTGGCAGGGGCACTGGATTGGCTTTCATGAAACACACCCTCAAACATTTTCACACACAGTATCCAAAAAATGGCATATTCAGACACTGGAATGGGGTTGCCATGGCGACCGGCTTGCTCCACTGAGACGGTGTTCTCACAGAATCCGGAACATTGCATGGTGAAACCGGGAAACACCTGCATGCACAACATTTACTCACACATTTATTTATCCTAAGACAAGCCTCTTCACGGCAAAGGATTATGAAGACAACGTCCTTCGGAACAGTCTACATTCCTTAACCTTGTTTTGATCTGCTCAGCTAATTTTGTCTTAATTTCTTATTAGTAATCAATCCATGACTGTTGTGCTTGCCAAGAGGCTTGATGTTATGATGATGCAGGGAAGAGAGTAAAGAGTGTGACTCACATTTATAGTAAGATGTGAGCTGGGTTTGTAGCACCAGCCTGCTGAAGCTAGCTGTATGGTCACTACCTACCTACAAAGCCAATCAAAAACTTGGCACTAATCAAGATGAACTTCTGGGGAAAAAAGTTGTGTGAATTTGCAAGCATTTGATGGAATGAAAGGTAGAACTTGATTTAAAGGAAGGTTTTGTGGGGTCCTAAGCTTCCAAGGCTAATGGGGATCAAAGCCTAGCTGTCTGGTCCAATCCAAAAGAACTACTGGCTACGATAGAAAGTTGTCAAAACACACAGTGCATCACAGCTTGCTGTATATTGTGCTGCATAACTACAGGTCACCACCAAAAGTGTTTGCATTCAGCATACGTGCATTAGAACTGTTTTGGCAAAACAAAGAGGACGAACATAAAATAAGGCAGGTGGTTTTAATGTTGTGTCTGATTGGTGTGTGTTGATTCCAAGTAGAACAAAACAGTTTAAGAATCTAAACCCTTAATTATACAAAAAACTCTCGAAGAACCTTTTTTCCAAGGGTGTATTGCTAACATACTAATTAGTGCAGTAGTATGTGGTTTGGAATGTAGACACACCACTGTAAATGTGTTTATATGGTCTGCTTGGAATTTAAACGATGAGCAGTAGAAATTGAAAAATGAGAATTTGATAGATGTGTCTCCTTTTGACAATGTACTTTGCTTTCTTTTGCTCAATTTCTCTTCTCTCTTTACTTGAATGAATTGGCAGAGAATTTCATCTTCTGCTGCCTCCAACGGCAATTCAGTTGCCACTGATAGATAGTAAGAAGGGCCACTTTGTGGGAACACACTGGAAAAAGTACATCTTACAGAGAACCATAGCTACCTGCTCCCTTCTGCTTTTTGATAGGGAAACATGGGGACGAAAGAAAAAGCTTTATTGTTCTTTATTTTAGATTGGAGATTATCTGCAGAACCATATGGTAAGACTATGACAAGTTGTGTGTTCTAGAATATGGCCGATGGTTGAGCTGTGGCCAAGCTTACTTCTAGATGAATGCTGTAAAGCCATCAGATGTTAATGAGCATTAGAATAGTGATCGTTGACAATTTATTGCTTCACCATGCCAATCATCTTCCTGTAAGTGTGGCTGTTTCTCATCCATCAGATTGTTCATCAGGCTTTAGTTAATTTACTGGACCTCCAGGCTTACTTGGGACTTTCGATGCCAGGTAGTGACTGTTCTTTCGCTTCTAGTAGTCTGATGTCACAAATCTCTCTCTGCTTTCATCTTGGAATCAGCTCTGATCTTACCGCAAAATGTGAGTCACTCTCTTTACTCTTTTTTTTTTTTTTGCCTCACAATCACTCAAAGAGGAGAAGTCAGTCACAACATAGATCTGTGGAGATGAATTAGAAGAGTTTAAGGGATGAGGATAACAAGGAAATTAGGTGAAAAAAGAAAAAAGTATAAAGAGAAGAAGAAAGAAGAAGAAAGAAGAGGTTGAAAGTGGAATAAAAACAGAGGAACAGAATGAAGCAGATCAAGAGAGATTTTGTTGGATCAGAAATGCAGAGAAGATCTAGACAGCACTTAATGTGTAATAAAAAAGGAGGGGATTCCTAGAAAAGGAGCGGGAGAGTCTTGCTGATATGTGTGCTACACCCCCTCAATGTGTGTGTATGCTTCAGAGAATGAAAAAGATGAAGAGAGAAAGGAAAGGTTTGACACGCCCAGTATCCCCCACTAAAATACTATGTGCATGTTAAATAGCAGACACCACCATACTGCTCTCTTCTGCTCCTTCTGTCTATTTTACCTACACCTGCTGAAACACCACAGAAAGATGAAAAGGGAGAATATGAAGGCAAAACAATGGCATGAAGAGGGAGCGGGGAGAGCAGCAGCATGCATGGTTTGGAAATGCAGGAGGTCTGCAGTGCAGTCTGAATAATTTATGCTCTGTCTAATGGTGCACTCCTAAACAGTGGGGCAGAGAGAGAGAGAGAGAGAGAGAGAGAGAGAGAGAGAGAGAGAGAGAGAGAGAGAGAGAGAGAGAGAGAGAGAAAGGGAGAGAGAGAGAGAGAGAGAGAGAGAGAGAGAGAGACAGGGGTTCAGTTTTGCTCACCTCTTCAGTCACATTTGCAGCCTGACACACCCATTAAAATGCATCTTTTATCCACATAATTTCAATAATAATACATAGAAATTTCACATAATCATGCATATCATCACAGAATCTTTTAAACTCACCTCGACATACAATATGTGTTTAAGCATATGCATATTTAAGCTCACATGTAGGTCTCTCTTTTCCCAAAGAAACATGTTTTGAATTTGGCCAGCAGGCACACTGGAAGGACCTATTACTAATTCCATTGGTATTACCACACCACGGTGGCTTGATGGAATATGAAATACCCCAGTAGGTGGGAGTGGAATAGTTTAATAGCTGGCTGGAAAGCTCTAGGCAAAGGTTTTCCATCACAGAAAAAGCTACAGCTGACAGAAACTGGATTTGGATTAAGGTTACAATCTACATTATTTGCATGTAATATAGAAATAATGGAAGCTTGCAATACACAAGCAACACAATACACAATACTGTGCTTTTGGCTCAGATATTTTTTTCTTAATCTTTGCATTTGCATAGTCCAAAAAGTAATGTAAAACAATATTTAAAGGTAGAATAAATGGTTTTATATATTATTTAATGTAAGTGGAACTTGTATGTAGCTCTTATTAGAACAAGGAGGCATGGATAGTTGCAGCTCATTCATGCTGATTGTCATTTATACACTTGCACTATTGTTCCAGTTTCATGTCTATTGTGGGCATGTGGTTTGGGGATATGGCCTCGAAGGAAACACTGAAAGTAATAATGTATTTATTCCTTATCCTTGGAATTGTTCCCAGATGTAATCTTCACCCAGGTTTCCACTCATGTTGCTGCATATCTAGTGTCTTCCATTCATGTAGAATTATGGACAAATAAATATATTGCTGTATACATTGACGCAAACCAAGACATCTTGTTTTTGCAAGATTTTGTTGTTAGTTATTTGTTAGTTTGTTCGTTTTAATATAAGGTTAAGGCTAGTCTAAGGCTAAGATTTGTTTGTTATTGTGCATTTTAGTTGAATATCCAGTGTCCAGGGTTCAATTCTCAAAGCTCCTATTACTACCTGTACATTCATGCACCATACACTTTAAAAGAAATATGTGCTCGTTAATGCAATTATCATCAGAACATCATGTGCCAGCAAAGCATGTACACAGAGCATGTCAGTTTTCAGATCAACATCAGAATTATTAATTAAACCTTACTGATTCCATGTCAACTTGGAGTTTTAACAGGATGTGTATTATGCTTTTCTGCTCACCACAACTGTAAAGAGTTATTATTTAAGTTATTGAAGCATTCCTTTTTGCTTAAGCCTTTCACCTTATTTTACAGTATTTTACTGTCTTGATTGCTACAGTTATCAGTTAAATCAATGGTTCTTACTACATTTCATTCATCATAAAATACAATGGAGAGAAGCAGCACAGAAAACTATTTATTTACCAATTTACAGCTTTAAAACTAACTGGTGCTCTTTTGGTGGCACAGTGTTTAATTTTGGTGCCAGCGTTCTACACAATAAATATTTATAGTGCCCCTGATCGCATATAAGCTGTCATTTGTGGCCATTCATTTCAAGGCCTACAGTGTCATTTAGCTCTTTGCCTCCAAACCAAATCTCAGAAGCTTGATCTCAATTTAAAGGCACTTGATCTGGATTAAAGGGTGCTGGTTTTGATTTAAGATCATCATCCATTTCTTTAATCCTACTGAGTTGTATTGGTTTGGAATTTGTAAAGCTCCAATAGCATCCAGCGGAGATAGGACTAGGGTTCATTACTCCACCGGACCTTTCCGTCTGAGATCAATTATGCTGCGTAGCTTATAGATTCAGAAAAGGCAAACTTAACACCAGTATGTATCTTATAGCAGCCGATACCTAAGATATATACTAGTGGACCAAATGAGGAAATACAAAAAGATTATTTCTACATTATGCATAAGGCTGTAGGCTGATGAAAGCAGCTGGTGGTCTGTTAATAGGAAACATGATAGCATGTGTGCGATTGACAGCTCGTAGTATAGCCCTCACATTCCTCTGAAAGCCAACACCAATCTGTCAGTCCATTCAAATGTTTACATCTCACTGTTAGTTTGAGAATCTGTCAGTCATCTTTTCTAATTTGCCAGCTAATATTCTTGCCAAGCTACACGACTACTGTATACTTTCATCAATTCAACTGTATCTGATTCAACAGATCTGTGAGAGGTTTTATTCCACAAATTGAAAGGCATCATTGTGTATTTTGCCACCTCATAATTGTAAAAATGTAAATGAGAGCATTTTAAAAAATCATGAGGCGTTTCGGACAAGATGTTCCATTATTCAGCAAAAATATATATGAAATATATATGAAATATGAAATATATACCTGATGTTTATATAGATGGGTGCTCAATGTATATTCAGTGGATACTATTGCCTTTAAGTGAAAATCAGAAATCAAAATAGGAATAGTTTATGTTGAAAGTAAAATAATTGAGTCACAAACATTAAGAATATGCCGTTTGTGATCATCTGGCTGTTCTGTGTATTTGAGCTCAAAGGTAGGAAAGGACTTTGTAATATCCTATATTGTAAATATACTTAATTCATTTATCTTATGGGTCATTAATTCCTTTAAAATTGGATTTACAAGTTTTAAGTATTGTCCAGTATTGTCCAGTAAGCATTTGACTGATTTTTCCAGTTTTACAGAATGATCATCACTTTTACTCACTATTTTTCTAAGTCTGGCATTAATGCTTTCCTATCAGGAAATGCATGGCTTTAAACCATCAGCAAAACATTCATCTTTGCCAGTAGTTTTACACATTTTCTAATGTATACCATAAGACCAATCTGTCACAATGCCTCACATTTTATTTAGTTGTTTTCCCAGACAGCTTTTTTATAGGATGAAAGGATGTGGTCATTAAAGTAACATTTGTGTAAAACCTACACAAGAGGCTTGAGTTATTTATTCAGCCATACGGCAGAGCTCCGCAGTCGTGGTCATAGAAGCCACACATTTCAGCCAAACTTTCGTTTCCATAGGAGCCAGGGTGTTTGTCTAAAGAAGCACCTTAGATTATTCCAACTGCTGATCCTAAATTAACAGCCATATATGAAGAGTCCAGCTGATTACTTGCTGCGGTGATATGGGAATAGTTGTTTGCACTGCTTTAGCTTTCACTGCTGTTGTGTGTGGTAATTGTGTCTCAGGAGGCAGAACTCCGGTGATTGTAATAATAAACACTTCAAATCCAGCTGTGAGCTCTGAAGTTGGAAATGATTTGATAAACATGACTGGCATTGGACTTCACAGTGTGAGAGATATTATGTGACAGGATGATGTGGTGGGGGGCTGATATCAACAACACACATCTGCCTCACAGACAGTTGTAGTCCAATATTGCCGAATTTTCTTTATCTACTACAATTCTGCCTCTTCATAATAACTCAGCATAAACAAAGGCCTAACATCCAACACATTAATGATGGCACTTCTAAAAGCTGTCTGAACAACTCAGTAGGTTGAATTTTCATAGCTGCTGCTTTAATTCCTAGTAAAACAAAAGCTATCAGTGGATCTCTCTTGTGTTGAATTAGGGGAGGCCTGAGCTCATTCAACACACTGCTCCTCAATGTCCCATCTTTTTTCGTTAACTCCACCTGCTGAGAGCAGCAACTGAAACAGCAATGCAGAGCAAGAACAACTCTGAGCCATTGAAAGTGCTGCCAGAGTGAAATTTACTTGGCTCACTCAGATCATCCCCAAGAGATGCTTCCCTCTGCAACAAACAAAACCCTGCTGGATAGTGGAAAAATAAAATTAACCTCTTGGACTGAAAACATGCTAAATGCCTAAGCATAAGAAACAAGACAATGATTTAATATGACCATCTACACTCTAGGAAATGTAAAAGTCTATCTATCTGAATAGAAATGTACCTAATCTATGCCTGACCTGGACTGAGAAATGAAACGGAGGTATATGTGTGTGTGTTCACCTCAAATGACCCAGAAGACGGAGTGTTAGAAAGAGAAGGAGTGTGTCTGTCTGGAGGAGAACTCAAGTGACTCCTTGCCTCAGCATGCTGTGTCTCGCACAAATCTCTCATCTCATGTGACCCTTGTAACGTGGCTGTTGCCAAGGCAATGCGGCACAGACATGGTTATCAATCATGCTCTCTATACACCTCTCTTACCATTTCCTCTCTTCCTCCCTCTCCTTCTGCTTTGCCCTGCCTCAGCACTGAACTCAATGCCCACTTGCTGTCACATTCATTACTTATAGGCCTCTGGGATTGATCACAATATTGATTCTGGCTATTCCTTACCCACCCATCTTCTCCAGAGATGCTAGACTGGCGAGCTCATTGCTTTCTGACATCCCTGTTTCCCTGTAAAATTGGAAATAGTTTGTCTGGTGTAGGAAGTGGTTATTGATCTCATGATGCGATCTGCATCTTGCTTTCGGTACATGTCTCTGATGCCAGGGCGACATGTACTACAGTATGTATCAAAGTTAATCTTCTCAAGACCCATTAGCACCAATGATGGTTTAATCATCTAAAGAGTATGCACTTTTCAAGTGCCATCGCTAAGTGCTGTTGTAAATTCAGAAAATATATTGCCTCTAGTCAATGTGCATTATTAAATAAACTAGACCTTGTATGTCAGTTAACTCTAATTATGACAGTTTTATCAATGTGTGATGTAAGTGCAATGGATTATCACTCATTTTTACTTTTTTCTCTAGTTTGGTAATAAGTATCTAGCTCCTTATTAAATATGTATTGGTAAAGGTCTATTAGATTTCTCTTACTAATAAAGGGTTTTATTTTAGTCATGCTAATAGTAATATGCGCTAAAACCCTTAAAGTCGTCCTGTGGCTACATGTATGCAGTAGAAAAGAACAAGCAAGTAATGAGTAATTGTCAACATCTGTGCATTGTTAAAAGCACCCTAATTCTATATCAGTCTTTTCCAAGTAAGAAACACAAGTCCTTTGGTGCTGAAGCCTTGGCAGATGTGCTGGCATAAAGTGGAACAAGGATCAGTGACCCATCCAGGAAGTGGAAGTACTTGTGTCAGTCCCTAATGTGTGACAAGCTGGTATCCTCCTGGCTTGGTAAAAGGTCCATGCGCCCATTTCCCCTGATCAAAGACCCTTTTGATAGAATTGGCATTAACCTTGTAAATCCCAGCAGTATGACAGGGCTCTCAGGTCTGGCTGTTTGCACTGGAATATGAAGTCTTTTTATTCCCCACATAAAGCTCTAAATTACACTGCAAATGGCAATTGACTTTGAGGTCTTGTGATAAGTCAAGGAAATTGACTATGAGGCAAAACCAACAAATGGAGCTGAAGTTGAAGAAAAAATATTTCCCCTCAATCTCATTAAATCTTATAGAAAGTTGTAAGGGTCCCTGTTGCTCTGGAAACGGTTACTTTAAAGACATACAGTAGGAGTATCCTCTCAGTTTGATGAGGCCCTGACCACATGTATTATATAATATGATAACATGACAAGCATTTTGTTAAATATATAGTTAAATAATTGATTTTCCTGTAAATATGAATTAATACACAATAGTAAACTATATGAACATTAATGAAGCCATCTCTCTCTCTCCCTCTCTCTCTATTTGCTCTGAATCCCCTCTCTCTTTTCTGTGCATGTGCACATACACACGTGCAAACAGAAGGCCCTCACACTCGCACATAAAGACACACAGTTTACAATGTCGTACGGAAAAAAGGCATGTTTCAATTAGCAGCTGAGTGTGTATGGAGGGGCATAAACAGTGGGGCTCTGGTTACAGGCAGGCCAGCCTAGCTCACTGAAAAGGCCTATAGATCTATCAGGCAGCCCATGGAGACAGGCAGTCTGCCACACTACCAGCGGCATGTGTTAAGAGTGTGTGTCAGTGCATATGGGTGGGTGCATGAGGGTGTGTGTAAACACTGCTGTGTGTTTGTGTGAACGTGCACACTTATATGTGTCTATGAGTGAAATGTGCAGAGGATCCCCTCGTGCTCTCTGCGTCAGCACCACAAGTTTGTTGGAAAAATCAGCCCAGGAAGAAAATTTCTCTTTAGAAACAGATGTCCACTGTGACCCAGAGACTCCCCCGAATTCCCCCTTATGTTGCTGCTAAACATGTGTGTAATGTGCCACTAGACATGTGTGTAGTGTACAGATTGGTCTGTATATGTACATTTACCTATGTATGTCAGTACAATAATTTAGAATTATATGTGCGTGTATGTGTTGTGTGGGTGTGTGAGAGCGAGAGTTTAGGGTTGAGAAAACCCAGAAGCAGGGGGAAAAGACAGTTAATCACCATGTGCTCAAGAAGCTACAGATACACATGGCAATATGGGATTAATTAGGCTAATTATACTAATGATTGAATCTATATGGCAGGAGAGAACTGGGGCATAAAAGAGGGCAGAGAAATAGAAAAAGGAAGAAAAGATATATAACATATAGGTATATAATCCTAGTCGTGTCCTATGTAAAAATCTGCTATTTTTAATGTCTTGTCTTTAAATTCTTGTAAAAAGAATTTGAGCCATCTAGGCACAAGACCTCTGAAGGTGTGTTATGGTATCTGACACAAAACATTAACCGCAGATCCTTTAATCCTCGATCAAATAGAGATAATTAAAAGAACTTGGAATTATGGATGTCAACATGTTGAACACTTTGTCTTGTTTTTCAAACCATTCTGTACATCGTTTACTGAGTGTCAGGGCATATTATCTTGCTGAAAGAGGCCACTGACATTAGGGAACACCTTTGCCATTAAGAGGTGTATGAAAAAATTATCAGAGCTCTGGAATGTCATGAAGCGTAAAATGGGATTTGAGGCTCAGGTACAGAAAACAAAAGACCTGACTAAGTGCTAGCTTTACTAAAGTGACAGTACAACAATAAGTAATATTCTTTGTGTGATTCTTTCATTAGGTACATAAATTGACTTTCATTTATACAAATCCATTTTCCCTTAGCCACAAGGGTCCTTTACCACAAAGATTAGGAAACACAATTTGTCATATTAGGGTTAAGCGATTAAAAGTAGAACATGCAACCATAACAATTCAAATTGATTTTTTTCCTTTTGAATATGTAAATATTATGACAACTGAATTCACTATGACACACATGTACTTGTATGTGCATGTGGCAGAACAATGAATTTCACCATTTCCTCCTCTCTGTTTTAACTATGACAAAAGTTCTACCATCAGCAGGCAACACAAAAGTTACTGCTTGAGTGTGTTTGAAGAAGGGGGTTGGGTTAGAAAAGGGTGCACTGATCTAACATCAAAATGACAGGTGACACCCTGCACCTGTCTCTGTTGGACTAATGGGGGCACATGGAGTGTGTCGTGTGCTCTTTAGGCCCCCCCATAGACTTCTCATTCACTCAGGGGTGTACAGAATGATGGAGAGGATGATGGAGTAACCCTCTGTGACTTCCCTCTCCCTCCCTCCTATCTGCCACGCTAATTGCCCCGCTCCATGGTCTCCATCAGAGAGTGGGGGAGGAGTATTACGCTACTGCCTGCCATCTGTTCTTCCTCCCGACCTGCAGCTCCAGTCCTCCTTAGGGAACTCTTGCTGCTTTTCCTCCGCCAGATGAAGGAAACTCTGGCCTATGTATATAGACTGGGCATGACACACACTCACCCTGTCTAGCACTGACACATGCACATACTCACACATTCACACATTCACAATAGGGTTCGTAACAAGTGTCTGCCTCCATTGTGTACAGTGCCATTGTTCTGCACTCAGAAGTGACAGTCATTAGTGTAGTCTGTAAATGACAGCACAATACAGAAGCTGTGCTTCTGTGAAACACGATGAGTGGCCGAGAATAACTCTGACTTATGCATAATGTCATTTGTCTTTATGTCAAACAGGAAAATTGGTCTTAATGTAATGACAATGGTGTTAACTTGTAGGCTGGAGGTTTAAGTAGTGTTAGTTGTTTTTTATGGAAATCCAATTTCCTCCTCCACTGAGCACAAGTGTTTATCATATCTATTAAGACTTCCTCTGTTGTTTCTACTACAGGGCAGAAAGTAACAGCTCCAATCATAATTCCACATGGACACAGTTTGGCACTGATCAATTCCCTATACCAGTGGAGTTAAAAAGCTGTGTACGGAGGAGCAGAAATACTTGAGAGGGTGGCGTTTTTGACATCCCACCCAATCTCATTTACTTCTTTTTTAGTAAACAGAGCAAAGAGCAAAGAGTTAGTCAGTGAATGAAATATTGATTGTACTAAACAGGCCCAGAAATCTCAGTTCCAAAATCCCAGTGAACAAAAGTGAACAACTTTTTTATGCATCATTTTAATGAAGAATTGTTTACTTCTTCTTTGGGTTGGAAACATTTCTAGCATTCTTCTTTATACTCTTATAGGGTTAAACCTCTACAAAATTCAGATGGTCAAAGGTAGGTCAATACAGGTCTGCCTCAACCTCTACTTCTGTGGAACTCTTTGAATCCAATTTTCACTTGCAAATTAGCCTTGTATATAATCAATATGAATCACTTAAAATGCAAAACTAAACTGTGCTGCATAAATATACTAAACTAGAACAGTCTAACCAGTTAAGTTTTGCAGAGAATAACTTGCTAGCTAACTTAGCAAGATATATAATGCTAAAGGTTTTCAACCCTGGTCCTTCACAATTTATTATTTTGTTCCTGCTCTAATTCACCAGTTGGTAATTATCTGAGTAGTTGGATCAGGTATCTTGGGAGCAAAGAAAATACTAATATGAGCAGAACAGTGGATCCTCAAGTACCAAACTTCAAACAATACACAATATATAATCAGTTACCCTTATCATTTCTGAGTAAAGAAATAAAAGCTTTTTCTCAGATACACACACATGAACTGCCTTGCCATGGCATTTGCACAGAGTATTGTTAAAATGATAAATTTATTTTATGAAAACAATTTCCCTGGAATCATGTCCACAGATAAACATTCAATTTCAATCAAAGCGAGACAATGACTGGTATGTGGCCTTGGGTTACTGTGTATAAAATGATGTAAATAGCTACTTAGCACACTAATATGTATATCTATAGTTTGCAGCAGCTCAGATTGATAGCTCTATATTGAAAAGAGGCTATAAATTGCTTTGGCTGCTTTGAATGTGTACAGCTTGTTCCAGTCTTTTTGTGAGCCATTTTTTAATTGGTCAGCATCCTTGTGTTAATACAATACAGCTGTTTGGAAGCTGAAGGCACACACTCGCACCAAACACAGACCCTCTCTCCACACTGGTTTCTAGACCAGCTCTACAACAATCCTAGTGATATTAAATGCCCTCACTGCCTGTTGGGAATTGTAGAATAATTACACAACGGTCCCCTGAGGTGATCCTGCCTGCCTCTTTTGGGAGACAGGTGTGCTCATTATGACCAAAGCTCAACGATACAGTCACGCATATACTGCAGTATCAGACATAGTGCTACACAAGAAAGGAAAGGTTTCAGAGATGTCTTGACATATGTATAATCCGTGCTGTATTTTATTAAAAGTAGTATATCATTGTTTCTATGCATATGCATAGAAAATTATCCTTTTAAGACCAGTGATTTGAGTGTCGATCATCTGGCCCAAGTATAAACTATGCAATAATTTTATAAATGAGACAATTTTATAGTAGGCAGTCCACCTACAGGCATGTTTTGTAAGGTTGTTGGGAATCCAGAGGACACCCACACAATGAGAACATATAATAGTGGACAAACTGTAAAGAAAACTATTTAATTTTTACCCAAATGGCAAGATAATTCAGATTATTAGAGTTATGGTGGTTTTACAGAGGATGTATCTCATTTTGTCTTTTTTAACTTTTTTTTATTTCTTATTTAAGATATCTTGACAATAATCTTTAGAACTGGAAAATAAAACACTACAAGATTTATTGACTGTTGTATAGACTGTGTGTGGTATATACTGTATATACTGTAGCATCTGTCTCACACTCAAGTCAAAAAGAAAAAAGCCTCAGCACTGTAACTGCGTTTGACTGGCGCCACAGTATAATTCCCCGCTCCGACATGGCAAGCGCTGTTTGAACCTACTGCCCCCTCAGCATACTGGCAAAGCACAAGCAAGAATTGGACCCGCCCATCTCCCCTTCTCCCCTGCTGCGTCTCCCTCTCTGAGGCCATCTGATGGGCTCCATGCGCAGGTGGACCTGCTGTGCCATGGAATGCCACTGTGAACAGTAGCTCAGAGGCCTCTGATACCATGCCAAAGGGGCAGGCTACTATTATGGCCATGGGTCTTTGTAACTGCAGGAGGATGGGTTGAACCAAGTGCCCCTGGCATGCTGCTGATCTGAGACCAGTTTCACACGTTTGTACATTATAAACCAGCAGTATCAGGGTCTGGTTCTAGCTTCTAGATCAATGTCAAAACCCCACAGAGCAGACTCCTTTTATCTGATGTTTTGCCGCATAAAGCTGCTGTCTGTCAGTGAGTGCATGAATAACTATATATCAGTGCCCTCATTCAACTCTTTTCTTTTCAGTTGTGCTTTTGATGTATTCCGTTTATTTTATTTTCTTGTTTCCATTTTGTCTTTTGTTTGAATTCATTTGGCATCTCTACACAGCACTTTGATCATCTATTATGTGATATAAATGTCTTTTATAAAAAGACTTTATTTGAAAGGCTTACTCACTGAACCTCATTGAACTCAGATCAACATCTCTCCTTGATCACATTTAAACAGGGGCTCTTTTACAGAAACCCACTCACAGATTTGGTAGTTTCCTCTTGTCTTGCATTCACAATAATAATAACAAGAATAATAGAAAACACCAATATGGCTGTTATACCATATATAACCATCATTTTCAAATAAAACATATTGCAGTCTTTAGAAATGCCTGTGGATATATTAAATTGTTTAGCATCTTCCTGCAGGTTTGTCCCTGCCTGTCTCTCTATGCATCCCCTAGTTGGAGGTCAACTAGTGCCCTTCAGCAGATGGTCCTACACCAGCTGTGGCCCGCTGGAAGAAAGTGTGTATTCATTGTGTTGTTCGTGTAGCTAACATAACAACAGACACAGCCAAAGGGTCAGAAGGGGGTCATCAAGGTCAGAGATCTAGGTGGCTACAAACCCATGTGCTTTGCTTAGCTTAGCAGTTCCAGTCAATGGTTGTGATCTTTCCTGAGCTCTTATTGGTCATGAGGTATGCACATGTGACCTGGCATTTATATGCCTACTCCTTTGGGTTTAACAGACAAGCCACTGGATAAACTGTCTTTGATAAATAAAAGATACAAACACGCACACACAAGCAGTAAAGCTCCAATCTCTGTCATTGCTTTTATCTTTTATGTGACAGAGCAGCAGAGAGAAAGATGGAGTTATAAAAGGAAGACTTTTTAATTCAGGGAGAGAGAATGGCAAGAAAAACACATTGAATTTTTTTATGTGTAAACAACCAAGACAACCTCACAGGGACACCCCAGGATAGAGCATGAGATCATAGATTTTTCCATTTTATTTTGCCAGCTAAGCTCTTGTTATCTTTTAAAGGATCTTAGTGTCTGGTTTGTTTGGTTCAGAGAGCTTGGTTCCACCGTAAGTATCTGCAGAAGGTAAATGTCTGACTGTGCTTCCACTCACCTGAGGCCAATATGTGCTGCTTTTCTAATTACAGAGGTAGAAGACAATAGTTTATTTTGAGGCCTCACTATGAATCACTACATAAAATAACCTCCTTTCAGCTCTCTGTTTTCCTGTCTATCTTCCTGCTCTCATATTTTTCTCATCGTATCTCTATCAGTCTCATTTCTGCTCTGGAATCAACTCACATGCCTCATTCCTTCCTGTTGACATCATGCCTGCATACTCAGTGGTGGGTTTGTTTAATGTAAAGCTCTCCCACTGGCGTCAGGCTTGTACAAGTGCCAGGTTTGAACAACAGGTTGCTGATATGAGCAAAAATACTGAAAAACATGGATTAGCTCTTTGTCTTGTAGCATCACTGGCCATGTGTAGGACTGTTAGATGTGCATGATTACAGTTCATGGTTACAGGATGTTCATGGCTACAGTGATTCACCACTGTGTTTCTAAAGATGTTTAAACATTGACGATGCAGATTTGACTGGATTGCCTGGTGTCATTAGGATGATTTTTGCCTTATTTTTAGATATATACACGTCTGATGTTACGGCATCGTCTTTTTCCTCAGTGCAGATTAGAACAGTAAAAATGTGGACTTATGTTTCTAAGCTCGGGTCAAAATTGTGCTTTTACAAGAACACAGATTTTGAGTATAAATTTGAGTTGAATGGAGGGTTATGTGGAAAAACACAGATTTTATCCAACACTGCCATCATCTGGTGCAAACATGTGAGTGTACAGAGCTGTTCAAAACTACAAATATTTATATACAAATATTTATGCACAGGGGCGGTTCTAGACCTTTTTTAGGGTGGCTCCAGCCCCCTGTCTGTGATCTCAGCCAGAGTCAGAGCTGGAGGCGTTTATTTTCTATAACGTTAATCGGCCTGAAAGACGCAAAGACGGCAACCAAAAGCAGTGAAATTTCACTATTTTTATTACCAGAGTTGTCATATAATATATAATATAAAACTGTTCTCGTTTTAAAATGCTCACATGCTCACTGAGGGCTAAACCCCCTAAAGATGAAATCCTAGAACCGCCCCTGTTTATGCATAAAAAAATATATACAAATATATTACATGCGATATATATATATATATATATATATATATATATATATATATATATATATATATATATATATATATATATATATATATAAAAACACACTAATGTTTAAAATGTACTAATGTTTTGGTTTTTTTTTGGAAAGCAAAGATGTGGAAATTCAATCCTGAGCTCAGGTGCATGTGTAGCCATTACCTTTAGTAAATTCTTCATTAATTTTATTGTGAATGAAAGAGCAGATAAGTACAGGGATTATTAATTATTAAATTTTTTTAACTATTTTCTTTACTATAGGATCTCATAATTAACACACTTAACTTTACAGAAACACTGTGATTTTTTTAAGAAAACATTTTAGAAAGAACTTGCATCACTTTGCAGAAGGGAACATTTATCTTTTGTGACACTTCAGTAACTTTAGCATGCATGAAGAGATATGCACTGATATTTCCCACTAGCTGCTTAGGCAGGTATCTAATCAATTACTGATGTTATCACGCATATATGCCCAAACCTGTAGATAACCCATAATATGGAAAGTGATGGTTGTTGACTTCCCATCTAAGCAGCATGAGTTTTAACTACGATTATTAGTTAATCATTAGGGTTCAGACACAAAGTTTCCAATGAGTCTTTTTCATTATATTTCTTCTGTGAATTCATAGCAAAAAAAAAAAAAACACTTGAAACATCAGCAATAATATGTTCAGTGCTGCCCTTCAACTCTTTAGTCTTTAGTTCATTCATCAAAACTTTGTTTTGTTTATAGTGTTTTCACATACGATATATTTCACACACTGATTAATTACACATTTAGACAAATAGTTTTACATTACCTAGCAGTTGTTGACAGGTTATAAAATGTTTCACAGACCTGCGATGGCTTGTGTGAAAGAGAGAAATGTTTTATTTGTTCCTGATTAGATAACACTTTTTACCCTCATCAAATGCGTACCTGCTGACTGAATAAAAATGGAAAAACTTTTTTTTATTTACTTATATGAACGCATATCAGTTTTCAACCTGTACCATCGTGTCTTTGGAACTTTGCCATGGACAATAAAACAAACCGACATGCCATCAGGTACAAGATCATGAGTAAAGTCAAGTGTGACATCAACAACCTCAGTTTCTACTACACTTCCTCCAGCTGTTTACATACAGAAAGTATGTATATTTAGGTACCTATATCCCATATATTCATGCTAGCTTGCAGAGAAATCTTTCTCTTTTTTCTGACACCGAATGATGTGTTCATCAGATGTTCAAAAGAAGGTTTATTATGTTTATTATACTGTTTTATTTTTCATTGACATTTACAGTACTAAGCAGATACTTGCATCCAGTGTGGGTTACAGTAGTGCTTTGTAGCCTCTTCCTAAATCATTTCCTCCTGCAAGTTTCAGTATAAAACTGATGACTGAGCCAAATGATGCCTGTTGATGCAAGTGTGTGATCATTTACTGTAGATGTGAAGTTTGTTTAATGCTCTACCACTAGTTACAGTATAACACATCCTTGCTTTTTAGTAAGATTAACCATATAACATTTACCTGTTATACAGCAGTGAAGAAATGCATACGTCTATTTTCATGGACGAACAATTTCCTTTTGAGCTTGACTACTGATGACTAACAGTAAGTTTGCATACCTAGTAACTATGCACTAAGTTAAGCTACTTACCTCGAAGCCCTCATCACTCCTCACACTGCACCTCACACCATCTGAGCCACCAGCACTGTTCGACTGATTCCACCATCTCTTTCCCTATCTTCTGCATTTATTTAAAAAAAAATTGTAAAACTTTTTTATTGTAACTTTCAACAATGATTTAAATCCATCGTATCTTAAGTATGCAAACTAGTGAACCAGCATTAATGTATCCAGTATGAGAGAGATTTAAGCACTTACAGTATGCACGTCACTCTGGATAAGGGCATCCGCCAAATGCTGTAAATGTAAATGTAAATGTTTATAGTAGTGGAGCCATACCTGAAACAATCCACTGGCAAATATCTATATACATAAATGTATAGATTTAATTGATAAAAGATGGCATACCCTGAAATAATTGTTTAAACATTGCCATTTATTTGGAAACTATGACTGATCATGCAAAATAATCCTTTCTTGTTTAAGAATAGATCTAAACTTTACATATCCTTGAATGTTTGCCCACATTTTAAACAAAGAGGTTAACACACGGAAGTTTAAAGCAGTTGAGCAGTCAACAACAGAGATTTCATTATTTTCTTTTTTATACTTTGTTTGATGATTGTGCCATTCTGTTATGCCTTACATGTTAACTTGATCCCTATAAAAAGGTTCTCACTCAGTTTTTCTTTTAAAAAATTCTCCCAAGGTATGCAAACTTTTGAGCAAAATTCTGTGTGTGTGTGTGTGTGTGTGTGTGTGTGTGTGTGTGTGTGTGTGTGTGTGTGTGTGTGTGTGTGTGTGTGTGTGTGTGTGTGTGTGTGTCTGTGTGTGTGTGTCTGTGTATATAAAACATAAAAAGGCAAAACCAGATAAACCATTTATTAAATATCAAAGAGAGAGAACCATACATCTATTTGTGTCTTCCTGGTTAATGTTTTGATGTACTTTTTCATTTTGGTAAGCCGACCACATCTCAATTTTTTCTTTGTTAGGAGATAACTCTTAGAAAAGCACTGACATTTTAAAGATGCCTTGCCACACATATTTCATTACTTTTGTGGTAATGTCTGAAGTTTACCATGGAATCTGTAACATTTTTTGTGGAAAAAATGCCTTGGTTACCTTGTTTCAAGCCATTCTAGTGTGGTATAGAAAGCCTGCAGGAAGACTCAGCTCGATTTGCGCCAGTACTCATTAATATTCAATGATCTATGGTGCTTGGCTCCAACTGGTTAACCGCTAGGATATGAGAGCATGACTATTCATTCACCCAGTGCAGTAAGTAGCCTAGGCTAGAGGAACTTTGTTTACAATCACCTGGAACTGCGGCAGAATGGCTTCTTCAGGTATATTGACGTTCAGCCATCCTTGCTGTATAGGAAACTCACTGAGCTACATGAATTCTGTGGGCGTGGTCTCAAGTGGGAGAGCTCATGAATAGTAATTAGATCGATCATTTCTACGACACTGAGCAGCTTTTCTAACTGACCTGATTTCTCCGCTTATTTCTTTTCAGTGGCTAGAGCTGACAGGGGAAGTACCAGTTCATTTTCACATTCCCGACACAACAGAAACACATATGGACCTAACACATATCAAAAAATACAAGTAAAAACGGTTTTGTGTGGAAGGGTTCATTTGATAGCTTTCTTTTTCAATTCTTTCCGTATTTATTTGGCATTTAACCTTCAAAACAATTGTATGTGTGATCTTTAGAATTACCAGAGCTGTCAGTAGTTAAACAAAAACAAAACAATCAATTGTCAGTAAAAACAAAACAATCAAATTCTGTATAATATTTAGAGAAAGGGTTGTAGGGGTGTGTGTGTCTGTGTATTTTTACATCTTCGTCATTGTCACGTTTCGATTACGTTGACTTTATACTTTATGCAAACTATGTTTTGAAAGAATCAAATAGGTTCATTCATGTAACATGCTGCCAGGGACATGAGCCTATCACCATCACTTGTTTAAACCAATAAATAACCACAGATGAGGAAATAGCCTACATGATTATTTCAGAGCTAACAGGAATTTTCTGCTTTTGCCCCAACTACCACTTAAATATGAGTACTGTCTCTCCACACCAAATATGCCAATAGAAACATCTGTCTAGACTTGGATATCATGATAGCAACCAAACACTACTGTACATAGACATACACACTCACACAAATACCGCCAGGATACGTCATCATGACTGAATGATCATTCATGTCGCATTCCTGTAGTTTGTGCAATGGAAAAGTCTTACATGTGAAATGATGCATTCAAGTACATCAAACCTTAATGATTGAATGTTGAAACTGAGGTGAGTCATGGCAATAGATGCCAGCAGTAATTACAGGAACCTAGCATATTCTGATCTAAAATGATTTGTCACCTTTTTTGTGGACCAAAAAGATTTTTTCCTGATTTTTTCATTTTCTTGCTCAGCTTATTAAATTGCTCCAAAACATGTGTTTAGATATAAGCACTATCAATAATTATTTGAGCCTTTTTGACTTGAATTATATGATGAGTTCACTATTAGTAATAACTTACTGAAATGTTTTAAATAATTATGCTAGTTGTGAAATGTAAGGTGGAATGTAAATACTAGGCCAAGCGCCAGGCAAGTGACTGAGGAAGCGAGCTGGTGGTGTCATATGACATCACTATTAAACTGGTTTGACCGCTTATGTAAAACAAAAGCTGGTATTAAATAGTTTATGCAAAATGAAAGGCTGTAAAAAAAGACTAATGAATACATGGTCATTGTCACATAACTGAAGTGCTACCTAAAATAGAACAAAACATTCCTTGCCTTAGTTTGGAATTTAACATAGCACGAGACACCAGGGCCTCCCTTCTATGTTGTGTTCCTATAAATATAATTATAAATGTTAAATAATAATTTATCTGATTGGAAAAACACAGAACTAACAGAGGAGCTCACAGCTTTTAAAGCTACTTGGACATCCATTACATCAGCCCAATTACATTGGTCACTATATAAATGACTGACAAAGTAACAGTGAGTGTATTGTTGCTTAACTTACCAAGCCTGAGTAAATGAAATCTGCATTTGCTTACTATGTTGTTGTTGGTGTCCTGAATCTCTGCCTGAATCACTGCCATTTTTATGACTTGGACCTTTCTTTGTGTTTTGAATTGTTTGTCTGTTTTTTTTTTAAACTCACCTACAGTCAGCAGGACTGGCATAGTCCTTTCACAGCATGAGGTCATCTGGATGGGGAGCACCAACAGCACCTGGCCATGTTGGATGCCAAACAAACGCAGTTCACCATCATGCTCCCACCAGCTTTTGCTCCACAACAGACCCCTGCCACTTCAGCTCCTCACATCTTTTGCCACGAGAGATATTCAGAAGAGCCAGATCAGTGCCAGGGCTTCATGCAACAGTGCTCCCTCTACTTCTCACCAGGAGAGCATCTCAGAGTGCAATTAAGCCACCCTGTCTGGTCTCAGGAAAGAGAGTCTATTTTATATTGTGATCATTTTATAGAGCTTTTCTAGCATGTTTCTGTTCATTCTCCAGCAGGAAATCAAATACTTGAGCAACGCCTCTCTTTTAAATGCCTCTCTTTAAAGGTCAACAAAAAAACCATTGACTATCTCTTAGAATTCCATACCTTTGAGGCAGACAGTTGATGAAATGAGCTGGCACTTAAGATGACATATCAGAGCAGCTTTAACACATACATGGCATTCCAACTCACTCAACTAGCAGTGTTTTCTCCAGTAAGCCACCACCCATGCTTGTTCCTCCCTACACTGAGTGTCTCTAAATTCTTGATGTATTATCCATTGGCTGTAAGTGTCCAAAGCTCTCAGGTGGAATATCTATGCTTTCACCCCTGATTATCTCTGGGATTTTCAAGCCCTCCTAGAACAGCTTAATCTCTCTACTGTACTCAAGCAGCTTTATCCCCTGCTAGATCGTAGAAGACAGAACAGTCTGAACTGAACCCCTAAAAGGTTGCCAAGTCAGCAATCATCCCCATGAGTGTGCCATAGAGGTCAGCTCCTCACAACCTCATCTATTAATGCTCTATGACTGACCATAAAGCTATGGAGAAGTACATTGAGGAGCCAAATCAACAAGGTGAAATCAATCCCTCAACCACTCCTGCCTCTGCTGGATTCTTTTCATACAAAAGAAAAGGGACAAAGTCTGACCATGTATTGATTATAATATATATATATATATATATATATATATATATATATATATATATATATATATATATATATATATATATATATATATATATATACCTGGCTATACCAAGAGTCACAGTTAAATATAATCAACCTCTTCCCCTGGAGCAGCTGTAAAAAGCTCAAATATTCAGGAAACCTGACCTCAACAGCACAGACAACAATAGCAGAAGCAGTCAGGAATTTAGGAATAGCAACATTTAATCATGTCAACATGGAACAGAATATCAAAGGAATGTTTCCAACATCTTGTGGAATTCATCACATGTAAAACTGACGATGTTCTGAAAGCCAAAATCCCAAGAACCCTTCCTGTAGGAAAACTGGTCCCTTTATGCATCATAACCATGATACAACTTGGTGGCCGATTACCAACCTCCCAGAATTTCAGGCTCACAGTGTCATTACGTGATCATAGTCTAGTCCTATCTCTCTGATTCCACTACCTTTAAGATGTCCAAGCTTGTGTTCACTACTGTATCTATTCATCACTGTCTATCTCTCAATCCATGACAAATAAGGCTTATTCTAGAAATTAGTAATTTCTTACTGTGTAAATAAATATTCTAAGTTCTATTTATTTATTTGTTTGTTTGTTTTGAATTTATTTAGTTATTTATTAATTTGGTTTTATTTGATTGATTGATTGATTGATTGATTGATTGATTGATTGATTGATTGATTGATTGATTGATTGATTGATTGATTGATTGATTGATTGATTGATTGATTGATTGATTGATTGACAGGTTTATGGTAGTCATTGAGATCTTCCTCTAAAGCATTGTGTTTCTTAATAGACCAGCATTTCCTGGAAATGTTGTCCTTATGAATAATCATCTTATCTGATTAAAAACAAAATGTGTAAACATTCGGAGTAAATCAAAAGGCAATGTATTATTTATAAATAGTGTAACAGTAACACACCCCATCCAGTCCTTTCCCTGGAATGTACATTTACTTCTTCATTATGGTAAGAGCAGGTTTTTCAGGGAGACTTCTGAAATAAGTAGCCAAAAAACTTGCTGCCTGTTTTCTGTTTCAGATTCGTAACTCACTGGTAAATTACAGGGTATATGCCCCGCTATAGAGGGGATAAAGCACTTTTCAGCAAAAAAACCTAATTTACAAAACACACTCTACATGATTTCCATTTCTTTGTAAACACACATCTAGGGAGAGAAGTCGTCTCTCCCAACTTCGGCTAGTTTGTTCATGTCGTGTTTGATGTGCTAGTCAAGTTCTTAAGCTGTTTAGTGATCTAAAAAGCATTCTTTAAGGCTATATGAACTAACTATGAAAAATTTTGAGACATATGAGACATTTTGCTAGAAAGTGTCACATACACCAATGTATGGAAACTTTTATGACAAAAATGATGGATGAATTGTGTGTGATATTAGTGTGAAATTCTCATATTGCTGAATTGAAAACGAAACCCTAGCATTGTCTTAAATCCAGGAAACACCTTGAGATCATGACCTCACCATCAGTTAGATAAGGCATCATTGACAGAGATAAATAAGATTTAATTACTTTCAACCAGGTTTCACCAGGTTCACGATTACACATCTATAATAGTCCAAGTAGTGCACTGTTTGGGTATTATAGATTTTAACCTTTTTGTCAGAGATGACCTATGAGGACAATTAATCAGTTTTGTAAAATGGTTTTGCTTATAAGCTAAATTTGACCAAGCTATGGTACAATTAAAAAACACATGGTATAAAATACCTCTCCATAATCAAGAACCAAAAGGAGCTACAAAACTGCTTTCTTTAAATGCTTTTGTTTCAGTATTGATTATTTCAATAGATTATTTGTTTGAAACTTCAAGATATTATATTTTGAAATAGTTTAAACCAAATGAAAATCTATTTATGTTTCAGATATGTATAAATTTATTCTTTTACAATTTATTTTCAATTCCAAATATTGCATATTGCTAAATATCTAATTCACTTTCCTTCAGTTTCCTCCAAGGTTTCCATCAACAGGATATTTATGTTTCACATTCTGTTCAAGGTCTCTGCTATCACAACATTTTTTAAGTCAATAAACTTTTTTCCTTATTGGTTATGTAATAACTGGACTTTGAACTACAAAACCAAGGACATATTCAACTCCTCAAAGTTCAGTCACTTTTACGTCATTAATTAGTTATGTAATAATAGAAATAGAAATACTGAAGACCACACCTTACACTCCTTCCCTCCCACACTGTTCTACTCTATGCATAGAGTAATTGTTTTGGTTACATTAACCCTTTTGGCAAAAGGGACCAAATCGAATAAGCATTCCAACTTTTCATTGTAGTATAAAGTATACGCATGCCAAAAAGATATAGGCTAGCCAATAATAATAATTATAATAATAATTTTTTTTTTCTAATTAATGTCTGGATTGTCCAGTGTTCATCATAAATGGTTATGAACTTAGAGCTGCAAACTTAAAAAAATTATGTATGCAGCCTTTATGGCCTTAAAACTCTGCTTTAACTCTCTGCTTTAAAACTCTGCTTTAACTCTCTACATTTGATTATATTGTCTTCTGGTAAAGTAGGTTCCTGTCTTTTGTATACTATCTGCTTAACTCACTTTGTTCTAGAGTAGTGTGATTTGAATCGTGTTATATTCTATAGCATTGTTGTTTTTTATAGTGTTGGTTTTTGTTGTTCTCTCAGCTGATTAATCGGGAGTAGTTTCAGTCTCCCTTAAGGTGTGAATTGGGGGCAGGGCTTACCTATTTAAATTGAAGGTTCTCCGCTACAGACGCTAGCGTCTGTAGCGGTTTGTTAGTAGCTCTCTCTCTCTCTAACATTAGTGTCTAGTACTGTCTTGATATATTCTACCATACCTCAATTCTCACTCTTGTTTGACTACAAATATGTGCCTTAAACCCATCTCTGTACTCAAGGCCTACCCTCGCAGACGCTCTCATCCACAAAGCAGAGGTCACAATCCCAATAACCTCATCTACCCTCCTCTGTTGTGTAAGTCTCAAACAGTAATGGTAGGTGGGCTCTGGAATTGTCAGTCTGCGGTAAAGAAAGCTGATTTTATCTCTGCTTTAACTTCCCATTACTCCTTTGATTTTCTTGCTCTAACAGAAACCTGGATATCCCCACAGAACACTGCTACACCAGCTGCTTTATCCTCTGCCTATGCTTTCTCTCACTCACCACGAGAAACAGGCAGGGGTGGTGGTACAGGTTTATTGTTGTCAAAGAAATGGTGCTTTAAACATCTACTCTTCTCTAATTTAACCATCTCTTCTTTTGAATTTCATGCCATTTCAGTTACCTCTCCTATCAACCTTGTTATCATTGTTGTCTACCGCCCTCCTGGTCCCCTAGGAAACTTCCTGGAAGAAATGGACTCACTACTTAGTGCTTTCCCTTCCGATAGCTCCCCCCTGACAGTGCTTGGTGACTTCAACCTCCCCTCTGACAAGCTACATTCTTCTTCCCTCCTGTCTCTTCTCGACTCTTTCTCCCTCACACTCAACAGCTACATCCCCACACACAAAGGAGGCAATGTCCTGGACCTGGTTTTCACCCGTCCTTCTCCAGCTACAGATGTGACTGCTACCCCACGGCACGTCTCTGATCATCACCTGGTATCCTTCACCATCACTCTACCTATCTTACCTAAAACTACCTCTCACCCCCTTGCTCTTACTCGCCGCAACCTTCACTCTGTCTCACCTTCATCTGTAGCTTCTGGCACTCTTTCTTCCCTTCCTGATGCTAAGTCTTTTTCCTCACTACGCTTAGACTCAGCCACAGATACTTTCCTCTCATCTCTTTCCTCAACTATGGACTCCCTCTGCCCTATGTTCACTAAACCCAAGAAAACGTCTTCTTCTGCTCCTTGGCTTTCAGATGTGCTGCGCAACAATCGAAGAGAGCTAAGATCATCAGAGAGAAAGTGGAAGAAATCACAACTTGATACAGATCTTGATTTTTACAGAACACTTCTTGTCAAGTTCTCCTCAGATGTGACTTCTGCCAAGACTTCCTTCTACAAGGAAAAGCTTGAAGCTTCCTCACATGACCCTCGGAAATTCCACAACATCATCTCTTCTCTGCTCAACCCCCCGGCTCCACCTTCTTCATCCTCCCTGACTGCAGAAGACTTTGCTTCTTTCTACCAGGAGAAGATTGAGGAAATCTGCCGGACCTTCACTTCAGCCCCGACTGCACTTACATCTCAGAGTATGGATTCCCCTACACCTTCGTTGTCACATTTTTCAACTGTGGCAGCAGAAGAGATTTTACAACTCATCCAGTCCTGCAATCCTACCACCTGCCCACTGGATCCACTCCCTACCACTATGCTCCAGACCATCTCACAAGACCTCTTGCCCTTCATTTCCACTATTGTCAATAGATCCATAGCATCTGGTCAGGTACCAACTACTTTCAAGAGAGCAAGGGTTATTCCCATCCTAAAGAAACCTGCTCTGGATCCATCAGACATCAGTAACTACAGACCGGTATCACTTCTCTCATTTCTTTCAAAAATTCTTGAACGCATTGTCTATAATCAACTGTCTGTCTATCTCTCACAGAACAACCTCCAAGATCCCAAACAGTCTGGCTTTAAAGCAGCTCACTCTACAGAGACAGCCCTTTTGGATGTCTCTGAGAAGCTACATACTGCTAGATCAGCCAAACTATCATCCATCCTTATCCTCCTTGACCTTTCAGCAGCGTTTGATACGGTCAACCACAAGACTCTCTTATCCTCCCTCAAGAGTCTTGGGATTTGCGGATCAGCTTGGGAATGGTTTGCCTCCTACCTGGAAGGACGCTCATATCAAGTAACATGGAGGGGAGTGACATCTGCTCCACGCAGACTCTCCACTGGCGTCCCACAGGGCTCAGTACTTGGTCCTCTTCTTTTCTCCTTGTATACTCACTCTCTTGGTGAAGTTATTTCATCACATGGGTTCTCTTACCACTGCTATGCTGATGATACACAACTTATCTTCTCTTTCCCACCCTCAGATGCCACAGCTTCTGATCGGATCTCAGCATGTCTGGCAGAAATTTCATCATGGATGACTGCTCATCAGTTAAAGCTCAATCCTAGCAAAACTGAACTGCTGTTCATCCCAGGTGATTCATCCCCAGGTCACGATCTTGCTATATCCTTGCACAACGATATGATCTCCCCTTCAGCCACAGCTCGCAACCTTGGGGTAACCATGGACAATCAACTGTCCTTTTCCTCTCATGTTGCAAATGTGACTCGCTCATGTCGGTTTCTTCTCTACAACATTAGAAGGATTCGGCCATTTTTGTCCACACAGGCTGCTCAGGTACTTGTTCAGTCTCTTGTCATTTCTAGACTGGATTACTGCTATGCACTGCTGGCAGGTCTACCTATGAACGCAATCCGTCCTCTGCAAATGATCCAAAATGCAGCTGCCCAGCTTGTTTTCAACCTGCCAAAGTTCTCGCATACCACCCCGCTACTGCGATCCCTCCACTGGCTTCCGGTAGCTGCACACATCCAGTTCAAAACACTGATGCTGGCCTACAAAGCCAAAAATGGACCAGCCCCCTCTTACCTCAAAGCCCTCATCATTCCTCGCACTGCACCCCGTAACCTCCGATCTACCAGCACTGCTCGACTGGTTCCACTATCTCTCAGGGTAAGAGGCAAGACTACAAGACTCTTCTCTGTACTGGCACCAAGGTGGTGGAATGAACTTCCCATAGAGGTCCGGACAGCCGAGTCACTGGCTATTTTCAAGCGGCGGTTGAAGACCTACTTATTCAGGAAGCACTTCAACTAGCACTTCTTTCCTTATCCTTTGCATTTAAAAAAAAAATAAATAAATAAATAAATACCTTTGACATTTTTTCATTGTAACTTTGAACAAATGTTTTAAACTCATGGTATCTTAAGTATGTAACCTAGTGAACCAGCATTAATGTATTCAGTGTTAGAGATTTAAGCACTTATGTACGTCGCTCTGGACAAGGGCGTCTGCCAAATGCTGTAAATGTAAATGTAAAAGTAGATTTAATTTAAATATATTCTAATTGAATTCTATAAAACATCATAAAGGAAAAACAAACAAACAAATAAATAAATAAATAAAACTTAAAACTCTTCAAACAAACAAAATAAAAAGTGATTTTTGCCTGTTGGTTTTTGTCTGTATAATTCAGGTAGTATGCTCCCAGGACCTACAGTATACCTATAATTTCATGTATGGAGTTTATGGACCCTACTGCAGGGTGTCACAAAAGTTTCCATAGATAGAAAACTATGTATGCCAGCACTACATTGTCTGTACATTCGTCAGTGGATGTTGGTGGAAGTTAAAAAAAAACATTTTTTAAATTAGAATTAGGTTTGGTAATAGTGATATGCTTGCCATGATTCCTGTTAAAGTCAGTTCAATTTCTTTGTTTAGCGCTTTTAAATATTCACATTGTCTCAAAGCAGCTTTACAGAACTATAGAAGCAGAAAAAAGAAATAAATGTAATAATAAGATAAAGAAAAATTTGAATAAAAATAAATAAATGAATACATACATTTAAAGTTTAAAATGAATTTTAAAATATTAATTTTAAATTTAAAATACTATATATCTATCCCTATCCCTAATAAGCAAGCCTTAGGTGACGGCGGCAAGTTCAAATTCACTATGGACACAACACTAATTTCTTCCTGTCAATATTTTCATATTATTCTGATAAAGACCAAATTATACAGCTGACTGATGCAACATTGGTTCAAAGTCTCATGGGTTGACAGTCTCATGGCAGCCCCATCCACAGCAGTCCCATGAGTCACTAGCTGACCAATCTCACTGCAGCTCAATCCCTGGCAGGGTGACCACCAGACAACGAGACTCCAACCAGTGGTAGAACATTCAGGGTTGACAAAGTAAGAAGAGATGATCAGACTAGGAACTCGGAACACTGGGAGCTTGGGAGTGGCATATATAGCTCGACAGAGAGAGAGAGACTGAAAGAGAGAGAGAGAGAGAGAGAGAGAGAGAGAGAGAGAGAGAGAGAGAAGCAGAAGAAAATTGTTCGGTATGATTGTAATCAGGAGATGGACAATGTAAATTATGTGCAGACAGGGACTCTGGCAAGACTAGTTATGACAGCATAACTAAAAGGCTAGTGCCAGAAGGTGACACAGACATGAGGGCTTCCTGGGATGTAAAGCGTCCCATCACTCCACAGTCAGCAAAACTGAGCGACTTGCGAAGGTTGGAAGCTGACAGCATTCAGACATCTTAGTTTACCAAACACTCTATGCCAGTAAACCCTCCAGATCTGCATCTTAACATAAGAAACACTATTCATAAAAAGATAGACTAAATAAATGTGTTTTTAGCCTGGACCTAAACACTGAGACTGTGTCTGAGTCTTGAACACTAATTGGAAGGATTTATCATTGGAAGGAATGATCATAAAAAACAAACAAAAGTTCTCTCAGGAACTGTGGCACGTGAAAGTGCTTTATACTGAAGGTTAGTAATTGTACTTTATAATCAATGCAAAATTTGAATGGGAACCAATGCAATGAGGATGGGTATTGTGGTAGCTTAGAGGTTAAGGCGTTGTATTACTGATCGGAAAGTCGTGAATTCGAATCTCAGGTCTACCAAAATGCCACTACTGGGCCCCTGAGCAAGGCCCTTAAACCTCAATTGCTCAGTTGTGAAAATCTAAATAAAAATGTAGGTTACTCTGGATAAGGGTGTCTGCTAAATGCCGTAAATGTAAACGGATAAGATAGGAGTGATGTCTTCATATCTTCTGGTTCTAGTTAGGACTCTTGCTGCTGCCTTCTGTACTAACTGGAGATTGTTTGTGCTCCTACTGGAACATCCAGACAGTAAAGCATTACAATAATCCAACCTAGAGGTAACAAATGCATGAATTAGTGTTTCAAATGAGAGACCGGTATCGATAATCACACCAAGGGCTTTTAGTGCTACACATGCTGTAATATAAAAACCATCCAGAGTTACTCTGTAATTAGAAAGCTTACTTCTGTCTTGTCAGAGTTAAGCAGGATGAAGTTAGTAAGCATCCACTGTCTATTGCCCTTCACACAATCATTAAACTTAATAAGCTGGTGACTCACATCTGACTTAGCTGAAACACATGTGTGTCATCAGGGGAACCTTGCGGAACACCGAGCAGTACTTTAGTTTGGTTAGACTAGTCACCATTTAGATCTACGAACTGATAGTGATCCGTCAAATAAGACCTGAGCCAGGAAAGTGCTGTCCATTTAACACCAACAAAATGTTCTAGCCTATAAAGTAAAATAGCATGGTTAATTTTCTCAAAAGCTGCACTAAGATTAAGCAACACCAGCAAAAGTGACATAACCCTGATCAGAGGCCAGTAACAGGTCATTTACAACTTTAACCAGCGCTGTCTCTGTGCTATGATGAGGCCTAAATCCTAACTGACACCCTCTCTAGGATCTTGGAGATAAAGGGGAGGTTTGATATTGGACTATAGTTGGCCAGCTGGCTTTGGTCGAGGACAGGATGTTTAATCAAAGGTTTGATAACCGCTAGTTTAAAATATTTTTACACATAGCCAGTGAATTTATTATTTTTAGAATGGGTCGGATAACTACTGGTAGTACCTGTTTAAAGAAACATGTGGGTAAGGGATCCAGTATGCAGGATGATAATTTTGAATATAAAATCAGTGAAATTAAGTGTCTTTGGAGGGGAGTAAACCAGTCTAAGTACTGAATAAAAAGCAGAAATATTATATTCAGCATTATCTATCAAATTGTTTGGTATTAAATTAATGGTCTGAATTTTCCGCCTTATTTTCCGTTGAAATAATTCATGAAGTCATTACTGCTACATATAAGCACACCATGACAGTGTTTTTATCCCTAGTTAATTTTTCTACAATATTTTGGATTATTTTTGTTATCTTCAATTAGGCTGGAGAAATGCACACTAAGAGGAAAAACTAGCAGCACTAAAAAAGATGTTTTTGTAGCTATGAAGGCTTTCCTTCCATGCTAATCAAAATACTGATAATTTAGTTTGATGCCATTTACGCTCTAATTTCCTAGCTGATTATTTTAAAGTTTGTGTGTTGTCATTGCACCAGCGTGCTAGTTTTTTATATTTAATTACTTTCCTTTTAAGTGGAGCTAAAATAGTGTATCTAGGGTGTTGCAAAACACTGACTGATCAAATTCTGTGGGGTCAGATGGCGATCCGATCATGGATGATAATTCTGGAAGATAGTTGGAAAATCTCTCTGCAGTAGCAGACGGTACGTTTAACATGGTGACATGGCAAATTAAGATGCCTTAAGATGTTTTTCAGCGGGTGCTTCACTGAGGAGAGCAAACCTGTTAGACAAGTGAAGCAGAGAGGAGTAGTGCTCTGTTAGCTTTGGCTTTGCGACCATGCCACCGAGGCGTCCCCTTTGCCCCACTGTGAGGGCTCTAATTCCCGGGGTTGGAGGATTACTAAGGCATCCAGATTTTCCTGATACAGAAACTACACTACTATCGCTATCGCTAATCCTCTCTAGTATCTGGATGCGTACCTCTAAAGCTGAGATCTTCTCCATCAGAGAGCTAACTAACATACACTTATCACAAGGGAAATTAACGCTAATCACAGAGGAAGCTCACACACTGGACAAGCTGAAAGTATTAAATACTAATATTAAATAAATACTTAATGATTATGTACCTTTGACTTGAATCAGATCGGAATATTAAAAAGATATGAAGAGCGATTCCTCTGCTAGCTGTTGTTTGAAGACAGAAAACAAAAAAGTGACTCCCGAAGAGGAGGAATGAGATGAACTGCGATAGAAAAGTAAAAAATACTTTAATAAACGTAAGCGACAACATAAAATATTAACCAAATAGGGAACATTAAAAACAGTATAATTTAAATGCAGAGACAGGCACAAAACTTGCTGCAAACAAATCAAACACAGTAAGTGACCCTTGCAACAACCTTGTGACATCTTCTCATGTGAATGATATATTTTCTTCTTTTGTGTTTTTTGACTTTGGGGAAACCCTGTAGTATACTGTAGGTCCTTTCACAGAGACATCTGACATCAACTGTTGTTCTTTTCCTTGATCAACCTGTTCAGTTGTTCAACCTGTCTGGTTGTTAGTGTACCAGATTTTCTTTCTTTTTCAGGACATTCTGAATTATGGTGTTACCCAATGCTTGTGAAAGGAGATCTGACGGTTTTTCTCGTCTCTCTTTTCTCAGCTCTAAAATGGTTTCATTTTCTCTCACAGACAACTGTTTTTTCATGTTGATTTATTTTTCATAATAACAAATGCAGACTTCTTATCAGAAAATGTATCTTGTGCATATATCTTTTGATCTCAAACCCAAAAAATGCATCAAAAAATGTCATTAGCATATAGTAAAAACAAAAGAGCTGGCCTTGTTCACAGTTCATTTGGATGGGACTTTGGGGCACACATACACTGATTTGTGAAAATTTAATTTACCCGGAATTTTATGTGTTTCACAGCAATTGCAATGAATAATATAATTTATAATGCATCATTTATATTTAGATATTTAAAATAATATAATTTGTCTTGTTTCACTGCCCACATCTCATCTGGCATATTCTGTTTTGTGAGCTTTGTGTTGCGCCCGTGTGTATTTGTAACCAGCCTTTCATTCACTGTTGCTGTCTTTGTAAACACAATTATGCTTGAAAAATGTGTCAGCACATCTTTATGATGTCACAGAACTTTATAATGTCCTTTGATCCAGTCTAACTTGTCTCCTTAGCAATGTTAGCAGCCTGAGTGATTCACCACACCCACTGAACCTCTGAAGACATTATTTCCTGAAATGCCAGTAGTAAGTGTTTCACTGTTTAGTATTACAACTTACACTAGCCTGTGTATTATGTGCTTTATAAACCAATATATCGGCTCTTCTATACTTGGGCTGGATGCACAAAGTTTAGCCAGTATGCCATCATTTTATGACAATGCTTCCAGTAATCTGTGCTGAAGTGTACATCAGGTTCAGGGAATGAGGGGAGGGCACAAATAACAGATCAGGGGCCATGAACTAGACTCTCAGATCTGTGCTATTATAACAGCCCAATGCCAGCTCCTCTAATCTGTCATCCAATGCAGTACAATATTCCTCCTTGGAACTGCTCAACAATTCTTTTGGCCATTTTTGTTCCTCCCAAATAAACAGTACAAAAGAGCTTATCTTTAAAGTTTGTGTATTGTCATTGCACCAGCGTGCTAGTTTTTTCTATTTATTTACTTTCCTCCTGATAGGCTGTGCAAATAAAATAAATATATTACAAATAAAATATATGGGGATTTCCATATGGTAATATATTGTGTCTTTGCAGAAGAGTGCAAAGTAAAATTATACATTATAAATTATAGAACATAACTATTGTGTTTGCTAATAAAAAAAAAATCAGGCATGTTACATGTAACCCTTTTTCAATCAATATGGGCTTGGTCTTTGAAACCTGTCAAAGTGGACAAATAATCACACTTGCAGTGTAAATAATTGCACTCTCAATTTCATCAAAAAGTCATAGCTGGCAGATTAAACCTGAAGCGATTTATTGAGAGCTTCCTCATACAAAATGGCAGTGTTGAGAGATTTAAGCATGACCTATAACACAACCACAGGATAACAATGACATTCAACAGACACAATAAAAAAATAAGTCTATCTTACAAGAATATAAACCACATATCTTATAAATAAATGTATTCTGATTTGTAACACAAAAGCAGAAATATACGCAACAGTCTTGTGATGGATGTTGTCATATTTGTTTGCACTGTTCATTTTACAGACAATTATTAATATGTACTGTTCTATCATGAGATAACTCACTCTTATTGAATTAGTTATCAAAAAGAGAAATAAAGTGCAAATGGTCATACAGAATAACAGTCCACAACAAAATACATGGACAATAACAATAAACATACAAATAAATCCGTGTGGTATGTTTTTATGAATATTTCCTTTCCACTTTTTTCCCCATTGTCACAATACAGGAACATGAAATGCAAAGCAAAATGAACACAGAACATTCAACCATGAGCCATCGTTCAACATTGAGCTAAACTTCTATGTGCTTTGCGAAGTCATTCAGTAGATTGGACTTCTCAGAGTCTTGTAACTCAGATTGTTCTGAGATATTTCCATCAGCAAGTACTGTTGTGGACATCAGCTCAGTTTTTGAGTTCACCTCCTCGGTCATTGGAGAGAATAATGCTGAAATGCAAATGATATGATATGCTTTAGAGACATAGACATGTCTATGGGTCAGATATTATTGAATTACAGTTTTAGCTTACATAATTAGTCAGTTGTAAATAAGAATTTGTGTATATAAAAATCAATGCTAAGTGTTTACAGTCCATTACATCTCTTCCCTCTTCATAATACAGGAATTATCTAAAAGGTGAGATGAACTCACCACATTTAAGAACTTTAAGAGCTCCCTGTGAACTGAGTATACTTATTAATATACTTACTGAATATACTTATACTGCTCTCATATAAGAGAAACCTTTACCTGTGTGTGGGCCTGGGAAGCGTGCAATGGCCCGAGTCTTTATTGTCCTTTTGATGTGGTAACCTGAAACCAATTTAACACGAGTATGATGTTTTAAGATAACAGGATATTGACCAATATTGTTCAAAATACATTATGAGAGGCTTGTATACTATTAGAGGTCTGTATATATCTATAGACATGCATAGTAATTACAGTACATTGCATGGTATGTCTAAACACATGCTTTTGTGTTCTATATTTTATTTTTAAAAATCCTGAAAATCCTCTGAATCATTGTCAATGCTTTTCAATTATCTTCTAGCTATGACAATCATTCAGCAACACACAGGATTATAACATTACAGAAAAGCAACATTCATGGTAGTACAGCCTTAGAAAACTGATTTTGACCATAACATTCAGATATTGACCACATCTTGACCATATTCACAATTACACATCAGTGATTTTGTCTTTGCATTGCTATATCACACAAAAATAGACATATTCAACCCACCAAACATTGCAATGATCATCACAGCAGAAGCGACGGCTATAGCTACGGTCAGTGTCATTGCTGGCACGATAAAATACATGAACTGCCATTTACTGTCACTGTCCTTCGGCTTTGAGGAAAATTGTGCTGTAGGGAGAAAAGAGAAATATGTGTTTGCATGCATTTCAGAATTTGCATACACTTCTCAACAACCTTTTGTAGATTTTAGGAAGTACAATACACTGAAAAAGATTTATGATGTGCCTTTTGTGTGAGGTCATGTGGAGGAAGGAGCTGTAACATGTTTGACATGGAGTGTCAGTAGAGTTCTTTCATTAGGCACTGGACACAGGCCAAGCTGATATCACATGCTGTCAGTGTATGCTTGGACTTGTTAAGTAATAGAGTACTATTTTCCACACCCAATTGGCAGATAATGGTATACATTAGCAGTGCTGTCTATAAAAGAGAAAACTGAAATCAGTATAAGGTGTCATTTTGGCAACAACATCAGATGATTTGTTGCTAATAAATGTCTGATGATGGCGACACGATGGCGTGACAGGGTGTGCTGTGTACAGTTTGTCAAGATCTCCCCAAGTATGCATGGGCTTCATCCAGATGTTCCAATTGCTCCCATCTCCCAAAACATGCTGGTAAGTTGCTAAATAGAACCTATGTGTTTATGAGTGTGCAAATGTATACGCGTGCAGCTCTTGGATAGACTGGAGTCTCATTATGGCTGCATTTATACATTGAGCAATAGAACACAGAAGATGAATGAATGAAAGATGGTTATAAAAATGGTTATAAAAACACAAAAAAAGCGATGCTGGAGCTGTTTTATTTCTACCCTTCCCCACACACAAAGAAAAAAGAATAATATAAAGATAAACTAATCTCAGAACTTACCGCATGGCGGCTGACAGTAGAGTTTGGCGACTCCGTATTTTACATTCGCACGCTTTGCCTGAGGAAAAGATTTTTTGATTAGTTGCACAATGAAGTATTTTTGAATGACACAAAACACATTGAAATTTTATTTTATTTACCTTAATGCAAAGACCTGATGTACAAAGATCCAAAGCCAGATTTGGTCTCACAGGTTTAAATTTCTCCTGAAGAAGCAGAAAAAACATTTCATTGCCCATTCAAAAGCAAGTAAAGCTCCAAACAGGAACCAGTGTAACCTCTTGGGTTTAGTTCAATTTAAAAAAACACACAAACACAAAGTTGCATCTATTCCTACATGCTGGTACTTGATACCAAATAAAAACATAGAAGGATCTTTATTCCGAAATGTTTTGCCGGCTAAAAAAAGCACACCTCTGTTTTCTTGTGCTAAAAGCTTCATGGCACCTCTGCAAATCAAGGCACCACTTCAGAAGCTTCACAAGCATGTTTATAAAGATGTTTTAAATGATAATGAAGGTACGAGATCTATGACTCATTGTCTCCTGTATTTGTGATAGGTTAATGTTCCCAGTTGCAATTGGCTGGTGTAAATGTTTGATGGAGGTCATGTTTTTGAGTCATAACTTTATCATAGTTAAAAATCTCACGTTGTCATGTACAAAGACATTATTGTTTTGCTAAAAGGAATTTCCTACCTGTCATTTTGACACAAAAGTCATATTTTTATAACACTTTGAAATTACTGTGGCCAGGGTATTGTGAACTATTTTAGGCTACTTAAAAAATAAGTAGTTTTTTCTTATAGTGTATTTTCTTTACACTATAACATATGTTGTATCGTTAGTCTCATTACTCTTTAGTGTTATATATTTATCAACCGGTTGAGCCAGTATCTGCCTCATTGAAGTGACAAGTAACTTTGGATTGTATTTCAAAGTAAGGTTTATGTATGAAGTTGTCAACAAAAATCTTTTGTGTAAAGAAAATAAACTTCTGTAGTCCAATTAGATTGCAGACCTATGTTGTATTTTCATCCATTTCAGATATGCATGATTGCATTTAGGATCTAGTTTATAAAGTTTCAGAACTTCCCTAACATGGCCTATTGATCTAGCACAGATACAATAGTGCCCAGATATGGTACCTTGGCAAAAAAAAAACTGTATTTAAAATTTTAGAAAGTGATATTTTGCAGTAGTGCTCAGTACAGACAAACATGCCACTACATCTGATTGATTTCAACTCACCACATCAACTAAGATGGTTTGTGTGTCCTCATACCCAGACACTGCATTCTTGGCTGTCACACTCAAAGAGAGGCTTGCTTTGACCCGGGAAGTCACAAGTAGCTGTGGCATGTCCACTTCATCAGAAAATTTTATGTCCCAGGCTAAAGAGACAGATTAAAATGTTAAAGAATGTTTAGTTACATGTATAACATTAACTTAGGCTTCGCATAATCTTTAGTATTTATTAATATATAAGTGTTCATATAATATTTGGCCAAGATTTAACCAAAATAAGTGATTAATGTAGCTACAAGACATCCAATCATTTATTTTATTATTTTATTGAATTATTACTATTATAAGCTTCAAAAATCAGACCTATAAGGCTCATACATCCAAACATAACTTGAAGGTTTACCCATTACAGTGGAAATAATAATATAGTTCAACTAAATTTTGAGATTATACTGTAAAAGAAAAGTCTTGAGAAAGACTGTTTGTTATCTGCTAATCTATCCAATAATCAGAGCAGGGAAATCCTTAAACTGTGCAAGGCAAACAAGTTCCAAGGAAACTCTAGGAAATGCAACACTTCAAGAAAGCATTGTTTTTCAAGTTATGTAACAGCCAGGGAACATCGTGAACTCGTTATTAGAACTCGTTCTAATAAAAGAAGGTGGTTTGATAACATTGAGACTCACATGTACAGTACAAGTAAGTATATCATTTAGTGGAAGTTAATTACCAAGAAAATTCCCATCTGAAAATGGGCACTTTATCCATACACCGCTGTCAGTGATGAACTAAAAAGGCAAAAAACATCAAAGCACATATTGTCTGAGAGTTGAATAAACGCATGTTTCACACGGTAGAGGAGTGTCTACAGTAAAATTGAAGCATGAGGACACAGAGACATCAGCAGTGTCTGATCAAAGGCTAGTGTTTGAACAGTAATATTTACCTTCATGCAAAGTTGGGGATGAGGATCTACTGTTGAATATGATACCTGGGAAAGGTGTGGTTACATAAGTCATTGCTAGCATTCTTTTGTTTACATTTCATGTATTTTTTCTGAAGCTTTTATGTATTCATTTTTTTTTGTGTGTGCAGAAGCTTACCATTCCTTTGACATATCTCTGTGAAGAATTTGCAAGGTCTTGGCACACACCTTGGTCTTGCAGCTCACAGAGAGAAATAACAACATTAACTTGGCATGAAGCTTCCCATGAAAGTGTTTCCTCCACAGGGTCAAAGGATATCCCAGTCCAGAGTTCCTCAACACCTAAAAAGAAGCATTTCTATTTGTTGCATGTTCATCATTGTGCGAAAATAAAATTTACCTGTTGTGCTTATTTATGAATAACCTTTACTTACGATTTTTGAAAGGGCAGACTTGAATTCGGGAAGCATCGGCCATGACAGACCAGCCCTGTGATAAAAAAACAGCACTGTGATTTCTATCACTGGTACTAAAAGAGCAAATATGTCATATCTAAGAGTTACACATGTAATCAGTTGTTACCTCGATACATAGGCAGGGCACTGGTTTGGCATACTTTAGGGTTACATTTTTCAGGGGATTCTCCTTTTTTAACTGTAACAGGAAACAGGACTAATTGAAAACAAATTATGTGTGCAAAGTACAAAGTACAAAAGAATCAAGTTCATCATGCCAACACCCAGTGTGCCTCAATTATACCCTTAAATCCTACACATGCTACAACTGTAAGTGTAATAACTGTAAATATAGGATCCTGACCTACTTTAATCTTCACACTAGTCTAACAGATTATTAAACTATTATTGTCTTTATTTTTAAATAGAATTATCTATTCACTGAAAAGGAGTGAAATAATATGTTGCTGCAGAAATAAGGGAAAATGTAAATACAGAATTTAAATCCTAGTTTTTTTCAGTGTATATTACAGTGACGATCATATTATCCAAACTTTTAGCAAAATATCTTTTGAATTTTTACACTTTGACAAGGAAATTCTGAACTTTCCCTGGCTATAATCACTGAGGGTGAAATCATTGCTTTATAAATTATAAAATAACATAAAAAATTATAATATTTTAACTTTTACAAAATGTTTACTAGCCTTACAATTAAGTACAGATGAACCAAGAAATTTTCCAGTGGTAGGGAATTATTTATTTTTATAAATATGTTACTTGTACTAGTCAATAATTATCATTTACATCTATGGGATTTGGCAGACACGCTTATCCAGAGCAACCTACATTTATCTCATTTATACAACTGATCAGTTGAGGGTTAAGGGCCTTGCACACTAATTAGACATAAACACCTACTGCTATGTAATTCTGGAAGTTCCTCAAAGTCTTCATAAATGTCTTTGCATTTTGACCTCTTCAATGAGCACTTGAAGGCATAAGAGCTAAGCAGCATGTGAATTCCTAACTTGCAAATCCCTTAACACTTTCTAATTGGGTTTACACAAATTAAGCCACTAACCCCATTCCAGATTCTACAATTCATATGTTCATCTTAGCCATGAGTGTAGAAACATTAGAAAAGGAATTCACCAATACATGAGCTCCAGTGCCAGTGCAGATGTAATTCTTGTGGCAGAGTCTAACATGGTAATCTCTGTCCTCCAGCATGTCTGACACACTTATATGCACTTCTTTCCTCTCCAAGTCCACTTCATAGTTAATCTTGCCGGCTGCCAGACAGACCAAGATTTTCCATAAGACCATAGTTTACATCTATAGTTCATCTATTACTTTTTACGAGGGTTTAAATTCTGGAGATGGATAAAAAACTAAGGATAATAATCTCAAACTTACTAGTACATTCTGGGATGTTTCCTTGTAGTTCCTTGTTGCTGCAGTCTGACATAAGAAATAAAAAAAAAAATTAATTTCTTGTTTTGACAGGCTAACCATCAACTAATAAGTGAGACATCTTGCATGTTACTAAATCTGGCATCATGACATTTCACAAAACAAAAAGGAAATTCTTTATCTTTTGTATTTCCACCAACGTAACATTATACCACACCACACCCCGTACCTGGAACCTGGTATGATTTGGAATAAGCCACATCACAGAATCGGGGCCAGGTTTGGAGGGTTAAGTGAACATCCTGCCCTATGCCTACTTCCAGACAATCGTCCTGAATATTGACCTTTGAAAGAAAAAGAAAAAAAGTCACACAAAAATCAATCAGTCATCTATTCTTTTAAGCCTCTAAACAAGCATTGCTAAATTTTCAATATCTGGCACAGAATGAATAAAAAGACTGGGAAGAACATTCACATTAATGCCAATCTGCTGCAATCCATACTTGACATGCAGACAATAGTACCTGATGGCCCACCACTTTTTCTTTTTGCGTGCGAGAGAAGGTCACGATCCTGCAGTGTTCCATCATCGCTGCACTGATTGTGCACATGTAGATGCCGTGGATGTGTTCTGGAAGAGAGGAAAACCATATTTATTTTTCATAATGAAAGGGACCTCCAGTAGTGCTGTGTTGTGATGACAGATGACAAAGACAGCCTAGAGCCTTTGTAGATTAGATCAGGAGGGACATCCCCATAATCACAGTAATTCAAACTTGTCCTGGTATGAGTCACTTACATAGAGTAGGAACATGACTCAAAATGAAGCAGGAAATAGAACTACTGTGTCTAACCTCCTACACTACAATGACTACAAGTGCTGATTTAACTTTCACAGTTAATCTTAAACTAACTCATTTAACTTGCAAATATAACACAAAATCATTGTCCTGAAAGAAGCTTAGACCTACTCTTTAGATGTAGATGAGTGCTGACTCTAAGGTAAAGAGAGCACCGTTGAGGCCCTTCACACCTCATCACCGTGGAGATGCTTGTGTTCCTGAACACATCTCTGGTCATGCGGTCAGGACGTTTCTTGCATTGCTCAAATGACACTGTAAAACACAGATCCCATCACATACATGGCACATATTCCTTTGCTAAGTGATGAATTAAGTGAGTTCTTAGTCTCCAGTAGCATGTAATTTAGCAGCTATATTTCTATATATAATAATGTTCCATGATAATGAACTTCAAATGCAATGGTTCAATAGTAATTCTAAATAGTAGTAAAAAGTGACAAACCAAAACATATCCTTATCAAGATAAGAGTTTTTCAGTTAACAGTTTTGTCTATGGACCACCCACGTCACTATTCGTATTCAGATCATATCTGATTCAAATTACACAGCATTGTGTGATCCAAAAATAAATTAATAATACAACAAAACAGTACTTACGGTGAGGCTTCAGCTTGCAATGGAGTCCCTGTAAATAAAGAAGCCCAAATGCGTCAGGCTATTTGATACATAGTGTTCCCAAATGATACACAGAGGTGCAGTAATACAGATTAGATTTATTCACAATAGTCCTGGCAAGAGGAAGCAGCTGAGACAGTAGGGGTTTGCCCAAAGTGCTTTGCACAGTCCAACATCCTGGTTGTTCACACCTCACGTGAAGTATATTTATGCTATATTTATCCTCATCTATAAAGTCCTTACTGGATATTTGTAATGTGACTGGAACTTTGTCTGTATGATTCCTTAAGTTAAATGCCAGTTACTTTAAATAGAAACACACACTGACAAGTAAGTACAAATTAAATTAGCATGAGTCACAGCTTTTTTTTTAGGTCTAGCTGTTCTGAATTTTTCTCTGAAATTAAAAATGTTTACAACAGTGGGAAACGAGGACCGAAAACGGAAGAGGAAAATCATACTTTCATATTGTGTGTGTGGCTGTGGGTGTGTGTGTGTGTGTGTGTGTGGCTGTGTGTGTGTGCTGTATGTTCAACAGCACCTCACCTGTAATATGCTGAAGTAATTAATTAAAAACAGTCTGGTTTCCTGTAGAGATCATTCTTAAGCTAATTTAAATGAGTGGTTTATTTAAATGAAACACACCCACAGAATATTTGCCAGAAAATCGTTCCCTGGTGCTCTTTATTGAAGCTTAATTATTAAGTGGAATCTGTACAGATGACATGAGTTTACATGTATGTTATAATTAAAAGATAGGTGATGTTTTGATATATAGTGCATTATGTCAGGGTGTAATTTCCAACAGCAAACATTAAAATAATTTCTGCTTTTATTGGGAACTTATATACTCTCCATAGTTAATGATCAATGTATTTTGATTGATTTGGGCTTTTAATTGCATACCCAGGTTTGATTGGTCCACTTTAGTGGCAATTACACAATATATTCTCGGTAGACATCTGATTCTGTTTTCACTATTCAATGTTATCTTTTAATATTAATCTTAAAATGATTAACAGCAATAACTATACAAGAACTATAAGAATATAAAATATTAACCTAGACCTTTGACATGAAATACTTTATGACACACATCACCAGAACTTCATAGAACTTGTCTCACACAATCACACATTGGGATAAAACCAGAATATAGTGTAAATAATCAAATACCTGCGAGCAACGGGATTCACATTGCTCAATCCTCTCTACCCGTTCTCCCTGCAGTCTGGAAGTGCAGGAAGCCAGCAAGAACAGCAGCAGTGGCAGCAACACACACTTCATGTCTAATCACAAGCCTGGAGTTGGTTGAGGGGTGAATAGGCTGGAGGTGCTGAAAGAAGAGAAGCCAGATAGATGATGGACTAAGGGCAGGTTAAGCCTGCTTGTACAGTCTGCTGTTTTGATCTGTGTTTCCCTCTGAGGCTTTATGGTCATTACATATAAAAGTGAAGGTGATGAGCTCTTATTATATATACTGTAGTCATGGGAGGAGAGGGGAGGGACTTCTCTCTCTCTCTCTCTCTCTCTCTCTCTCTCTCTCTCTCTCTCCCTCTCTGTCTCTCCCTCTCCTCCTCTTTCCCCCATTCACACACATATATACACACTTTTCTCTTTTTACACATAGTCTATTCTATTGACATATTTTCTCTTAACATTTATGTTCTCTTCCTTCACTCTTATTAGTGCCCTTAACATTATATTCCACAAAGCACATCTACAGAAAATCTTTCTATTTTTCTCGTTCCTCTGGCCATATACACTATATACCTTTTCTCTGTCTTCTCCCCTTGTCTTTCTCCCATCTCTATCACTATATACATGTTTAACCATCCATACAGTTTCACTTTCTATGTCTACCACTTTCTATCTCTGTTTCTCCTGTATTATTCTCACACTTTCTTTTATTCCCTGTCCTCTACTCTGTCTCTTCCTTTTGCAGATCCAGCTTTAACTGATAAGACCACTAGGGGGCCCCAAAAAAAAGTTGACCTATATACAGAACAATGTGAGTTCGAATGGGGGGAAACATACAGGTATTTCTTAGGGTGTAGTATTACTCATGCTAATAGTTTCATATTACTTATGCAAATTCAGCAGAACCACATCCTAAGAACTCAAAAACGTTTCTTGTTACTTCTCTTGTCTGCTCAAAGAATCACTTACAAAAGGGAAAATTTAAACTTGCAGATTTGCATCTGTCCAGGCCAAGACACAAATATGGGTTAGGATAAAATATATAAGAAAAAGGTAGCTCCAGCTCCAGCCAGACATACAGTAATATGTTGGTACTGATTAACTGATTAACTTTTCTCTGAATTACTGCATTTATTGTCCTTCAGAACTGTTGTTAATGTGTTAATGTGATTCTATCTGTTAAAAGGATTAAAGGCGAGTATTTTACAGCATTTGGCGAAAGTGCACAAGGAAGTGATACAGTTACTGACATTGTTAATGAGGTAGTTAGCTGTAGACCGAAGTTCTTTTTTTGGTACATGTTTTGGATTGTCCTGTGTTTTGGGATACACCTACAGTATGTTTCATTCCCAACATGTTTGTAGATAAATTGAAAAGATAAACTGTTGCATATCCCAAGTATTCCCCCAGACATCATGTAGGCTGCAAAGGTTTGCACCCAACTGTGCAGTAGATTGATTGATGGTAATTCATGCATTTCTGTAGCTTAATTCATGTAAAGAATCTCTTTGATAAACACACAGCCAGTATTGTATCACTGCTTTTTCTTCTTAACCAAAACTCTCCTTATCATCGTCTTCTGCTTGTAATAAGATTGAAAACACAGATGCTTGCTGGGAAATCCAGAAATGTACCAGCTACCTCCTACCTGAAGGAGCTTATCAATCTTGCTCTGCAAAACATTTCTTACCTATTCTTGCAAAACATGTCTCTATCGTGGTGTAATTTAAGCTACAAATGCTTCAATCTACATATATATATATATATATATATATCTATATATATATATATATATATATATATATATATATATATATGTGTGTGTGTGTGTGTGTGTGTGTGTGTGTGTGTGTGTGTGTGTGTGTGTGTGTGTGTGTGTGTGTGCTTTGTGAAGAGGTCTTCAGTCATATATATATATATATGTGTGTGTGTGTGTGTGTGTGTGTGTGTGTGTGGTGTGTGTGTGTATAACAGTATATATACTGTATGTATATTGCATACTGTTTTGTGTCTCTCCCAGCGATTCAGATTCATATACAGAGATTCAGGATCTACAGTGGGCCTCCTCATCTATACACATTTCCCAGACTATATAGAAGAAGAAGAAGAAGAAGAAGAAGAAGAAGAAGAAGAAGAAGAAGAAGAAGAAGAAGAAGAAGAAGAAGAAGAATGCCTTTATTGTCATTGTATTTTCCTGCATACAACAAAATTAGGAGCGCTGCTCCTGATTGGTGTAAGAAAAACAGACATGTAACCACAGAAAATAAATTTGACTATAAGCCTGTACAGTACACTTTTACACATAAATACACCAAGTGATGTTCACATTAAGCAGTCTGAATAAAGTGACCACTGATAGTAATAAAGTGACTATTTAGTAACGTGACCATAATATTGCACATTGGCCTTTCCAAATTAGTATACTAAGTTTGATGTACAAGAGGGGTTTTGATCCAGTGCATGTGAATGCTTTGCACATGCCAGCATTCAGGCTCTTAAAAAGGTCACGCAGTACTGCATTTAATTTTTCCTACCACAAACAAATTCAATTGTCTATTATGTTGTCATGGCAGTAGGCTGCTGAGGCAGAATTGATGGTTTTGTGGGAAAGGCTTCCCTATGCTCCCTTCCCACAACACACACACACACACACACACACACACACACACACACACACACACACACACACACACACACACACACACACACACACACACACACACACACACGTTCAAAACTAGGTCACTGCACCACTACACTACCTTGACTGCATTTTGTTACATTTTTAACAATAATTTCAGTGCGTCATCAGAAAACAAATCACCATTCTTTCTTTCATTGTGTTATTGTGTTTAAGTCACCTTGCTCTGGGTTTATGGTTAACTTATGTTAAATGAACAGTTATGTGTGTGTACACCACAGCTACACCACAGATAACTGTGTCATGCTGATGTACAAATTTCTGTTCTGCTTTCTGTTTTGCAGATAATGTATTAATCAGATATCAGATAATTACAGATAATCAGATATTTCACAGAATTATGTATTTGCAACAAATAGCAAATGTAAAACTACACCAGAATAATCAAATAAATAGTTTATACATTATATATAAATAATTGTTAGAATTGTAATAAAACGTAGATGTACAAATAGGTGAGTTTCACCTGATATCTAATTATTGATAAGCTCAAGATCAGATTATTAGAAATGTTAATAATGACACAAATTTAAAGTCTAGTTGTAAAGTCAATCTAACAAATCCCAGGAACACTGGGAGCAAGGATGCAGCTCCAGTCCATCACACATTCTCAGTCAATCTACCAGAATGTTTTTTGTTGTTGTGCAGCATTACTCATCGAGCACAACCAATAAGCTCTCCACCGTTTTGATTGATCAGAGCTCCAGTAGTCATTGATATACTGATCTGGCACTTTTGCTGATTTATTTTTGACTAAGCTGTATAGATATTGTTTTGGTTTTTTTTTGTTTTGGTTTTTTGCAGATTTTTCCCCTAATCTTCTATGTCTCCATATGGTTATTAAAGAATAACAATCACTATACAGGGAATTGATTTCAAGTACAAAGGTCACTGAACATCTGACTGGAAAAAGGAAATGCATCTCTGTTCCTCAACTCATGTTTTCTTTAGATCCCTTTTTTAAGCCAAATGTCACAGTGACTCAAAGGAAAATGTCAGAAAATATAGCCTCATTCAGTAGTGATGCAATCCCAAAACATTTCCTAATTTAGCTGAAAGTTTATGAAACCCAAACCATAGATTACACAGACCTTTTAGAGATTACAGTATATTCATACATTTAAACCTATTCTATTTCTTCTATCGTGAGCACATAGTCAAAACTGTTTGTATGTGTGGATATTATATGGTACAGTGTAATACTTTGTTCTCTAAACATTGCTGTGATTTAAAACTAGGGCACATAGTATTACATCACTGTCCTCATTAATTTCGCAGTGTTTGGTTTCAGCAGAAGTAGATGTAGGTCACTAGAGTCATTCTGTAAGCTTCTGGGTCATCGATTTATACTTACTAGATCATCTCCAGTTTCATTCATACCTTCATACTATTAGCTCAGTGTAGCAATAAATGGTTTAAATCTGAGTAATACTTTTCTTAGCCCCTGGCTGTAAATACTAACCAGAAGAACAAAATTAAAATCCTTTACTGGTAAAGCTTGTGTACTGATGAGTTATTTTCACCAGGAAATGTACACAGTGGTGCACATTTTTTTTAGCCTTTGTAAATGTCCTTTTGGCATCTAATTAACTGAGTCACTGGGCTGTATCTACAAAGGTACAATCTCAACATTACAGCAACTAACAGGAAAAAGGGAGCCAAATTAACTGACTGCAACATCAGGCCACTTTGACCGACGCTTAAGAGAATACTGCAAGTCATCATGCTGAGTCATGCAGTAGCTTTTATTCTTACCCTGTATTTACATATGGTATATCATATGCTGTGTACTTTCATTGTCTTTCTTGATTATCAAATGATTTTTGGTGTAATCAGCAACCTCATTTAGGTCTGAGAAACTTAAATATTTGCTGATCATTGGTAAAGGACTCCACCTACTGGATGTGTTATACAAATATTGTTGAGTTGTGCCAAAATAAATTAGAGTAAACATGATATATACAATTATTCAGTTTTTCGCCTTGTTCAGCATTCTCTAGCATATTGACTAACCCCCTAAGTATTGTCTAACTACATAAGTAGCAGTTCTGGTTTGGTTGCTTCATAACAGATACCTTCAAACAAGACAGAGATTACACTCTATAACAGAAGCATACTGTAAATTGGTCATTATTGAAGCTACTTACGTAGCTGTAGCTACTATTTTATTTAAAACATTCCTTGTTATGAAATTAAATTTACATAAGGACAGAATCATTTACATGTTATGTCCAGAAGAGGGCATAAGCTCCCAAAATCTGTTCACATCTGAGCATACTTTAGAAATTTGGAGTTCAGGTGCACTACATTAACTGGGAACAACCAAGTGGTTTAAAAGTACAATATATAATCTAAATGCTTTCTAATCATTTATGTTTATACATTTTTATTCTAGATGTTTTATAAATTAATAAACTTTAATAATTATATTTATTTTTAATGTATCTAAGCTAACTAAGGAATTGTGAATAGCTAACCCAAGTATTTAGATATGACTCACAAGGTTGAAGACACAAGGTCCTTGATTTTCTGTGACATATATATTATTATATATATTATTATATTATATTCACAAGCATTCACTGAAAAATCACAGACGTGGCTACAGAATGAATACTGGCTTTGCTGATCTATTTACTATATCAGATGCTTATTTATTCACACTGATTCTTATCAGTTAGGACAATTTGCTATGAAATAGAGAGAAACAGAGAATGACTTGTATTCTTGACAGGTTGTTTTTACATTTTGATTTAATTACTTTCAAGAATCTCATGCCTAATTCTAATCCATTCTTTTTCTGACAAGGTCAGGACAAAGGGGCGTAATCCTTTCTAATATCCCAGTTGAAAAATCCAGCATAGTCTTACCAGTTTTCAGCTGTCTAAACACAGGTCGAGCTGGACAAACTGGTAAACCATCTTTAACTGCTGGTAACTGCTGGTGCAAAAGGAACATTATCTGAATTACTGGTAATAATGTTAGAACATAGACAAATTATTTTAAGACAATAACACAATGGTAAGTCAATTAGGAAATAGCTTGAATTTAATAATCAGATTCATAAAGTAATGAGGAAACCAGAAGATAATTCACAAGCTGGGAAAGATGACCTACTAGTTTACCTAGCTGTGATTAGGCTTTTATCTGGTCAGGCCAAACTGGAATTTTGATGAAGTTTGCAAGGATTACATAAAGAATTTCTTTTTCAATGCCTATTATGGAATGACACGAAAGCTGTAAAAATAAAAAATACTAAGCTCGCTTGTTGGCTCACAAGTATGAACATAAATATAATGTTATGTGGCTGTCAAAGTGTGGTTTCTATCCAAGCCAACAGTCAACAAAACAACAATCTGTATTCATCATGTATTTTATATTGTAGCCTACAGTCAAAGTCTAAGTCAACGATATTTACTGTTATGTATTCAGAAAGAAATTCTTTCTTAATTCTGTGTACACATACTATAACAATGCAGACATATCCACACACGTGTTCACACCCAAAAGACAATTCAACAGACATCATTCATTCAACTATAAAACACAGACTGACATTGTTCATACAAAGAGTATTGTATACAAAGTGTTCAAAGAGTATTATAAACCAGACAAAGTAAGATAGTGCGTGTAAAGTGGCATGTGCACTGTGCACTTTTAAGAAACGGGCATATGCGTTGTTTAGTGTTTAGGAACATTTGTATTGTATAAATGTAGTTCCCAGAAATTAAAATGACATTATTTAAATCTGTAACATACATCGCTAAAATGGCATCTTCATTGTGCAATATTAAAGGGTCATCTGTAAGGTGAAATTTTAAGTGGAATGTGCATTGCACAATGTTAAGACATTGGCTTCTGCAATGGCCAGTGATAAGAAGGTGGTATGTGCTATTTTAGAGTGTCGTGCAATGGGCAGTGGTAAGATGGTGGTATGTGCTATTTTAGAGTGTCGTGCAATGGGCAGTGTTAAGAAGGTGGTACGTGCACTGGTGAATGATTAGAAAGTGGTATGTGTAGTGTGCAACAGTAACAAAGTGTCACATGCAGTGTTAGAGTGGCATGTTCAATGTGCAATGTTAAAAGAAAGTGACATTTGCACTGTATGCAATGTTACTGTTGCATGAGCAATGTAGTGTTCAAAATTGCCATCAGCAGTGTGCAAGGTTCACTGAGGTTGTATGTACAGTGTACACCTGTATGAAAGTGGCATATTCTTCAATATGCAGTTGTTTAGAATGTAGCATGTGTAATATAGAGCGTTAGGCATGTTGCATGTACAATATGAAATGTTAAGAATGTTGCATGTAAAGTAAATGTTGCATATGAGTAGCATGTGTAATGCATGTGCAATGTTCTGGCCCTGTGCTAGACTGGCATGTGTATTGGCCAATCACAGAGCGTCATATTATGCAGTGGGTGTGATTTTGAACGCTAACTGATCCACAGTGGCTGGTGCGCGCTGGTCCAGCTCGCTCTCGGTCACATGACAGATAATCCACAGGAGCAGTTCCGCGTTTATTGCGACACATCAGATACGGATGACAGGCTAAATGGATACTTAACGTAGTGTCTGTTTTTTTATGGTTTTTGTGGAAGATTTTTGCTGTAATCGCGTCCCGGCGTGGTGTTCGCTCTGGGGTGCAGCTCTGTGGCGCACGGACATTCAGCAGCATGTTCAGCAGGGTCAGATCAGCCGTGGCCAGTTTAGTGGGCGGCTTTATGCCAGGTTCATCCAGCAGTGGAGAGCGAGCAAGCGGCGCGGATTTGCCCCTGAAGTTCCCGTACGTGAGGCCGGAGTTTCTCGGACTGTCTCCGGACGAGGTGGAGTGCTCAGTGGATCATGTTGCGCGCCCCATCCTCATCCTCAAAGAGACGAAGAGGTTACCCTGGGCAACTGGCTACGCAGAGTAAGTCTACACTGAACAGCTGTAACGAGTCTTCATTAACCTCCATTATGACCGTCCACTGTTTGGTTCAGGATGCAGAAGTTGTAGATGTGACACAATGGGTTTTTATATACAGTAGGAACACATTAGGAAGATGCTTGTGTTGATCAGAGGTCCATCAGTTACATGCAACATGTCTTTTTTTTTTTCTTTCTTTCTTCATTTGATGGTACAGTGTACACACATGGACCCTGACATGCTGTACACACACTACATGTTGTCCTTTCTTTCATTATAGTATGTATGCATTGTGTGTAATATGTATTACCCAAAAGCCATGCAAAGTGAGCATTGATCCTTTATTTCTACAATTTGGCTTTACACACTTGGGCTTACTCAAGTCCCCACCCAAATTTACTGATTAGAAATCTATGCTGCAAATGGATTTAGATTGCAACCCTCAAACCGCTTAATGAGCACTTAAGTCTTTGTGGAAGCATTAAGTCAAACTGAGAGTTTGTTTTGTTGGTGGTGTTTCAGACTAGACTCATTCGTATCAGCATCAGCATGCACAGGTGCTGTGTGCATCAGTGGCTAAATCTCACATTCGATTATACGAATTCACTGATATGAATAAGGAATCCACATTTGACATTTTGCTTGCATTATTCAAATGTTCTAATATACAAGCTAAAAGAATAGCAAAGTGTAAAAGGCCAACCACTGGACTGTGTGTGTGTTTGTGTGTGTATCTTATTTGCACACAGTGACTTTAACTAGGACTGTGGGGGAGAATTTCAGATTAAATATGGTTAAAAAGTTTTCTGTGTGCACACATATGCATATGCCAGGTTTGTCTAAGAAACGTCACTCCAAAGGTCAAATTAAACTCTAACAGTGATAACACTGTTGCTCTGCTTGCTTTTTAGTTTATCGAGTTTAACTGAGAGACACGAATTATCATTTGCTGGATAAAAAAGCATCTGTTATTCTTTCTCTGTTTTTTCATGCTGGAGGAGAAGAGGCTGTTTGGGCATTGAGAATGAGCTCCATCACAGGCACCTACACAGAAATTTCTGTTAATATTGTATTTCACTCTGTGGGTCTAAGATATGGGGTACAAATTAAATAATGTCCGATCATGTTTTCGTAGAAATGGCTTGAACAAAGGACAGCACATTTTGCACTTTACACAAATGACAATATTTTCATTGTAGCATTTAAGCATCAAATACTGCAAGTGAACTTTAGGTCCATTTGTAGTAATGACATCTGCTCCAATTAAACAAAAGCCATCTATCAACCTGTACAAGCTGTGATGAGTAGCAGAAAGTTCTCAGTGCCTCAAGCATCTGAGTTATGGATTCAGTTGATCTAACTGATCTCTTACACAAGTTGTGTTCACCATTCAGTAATTATAGTCCACAGAGCTGTGTCAAATATGCAGTCATGAGAAAAAGTCAACCACCATTCAGAACAGTAATAAGTGGGGAAAAAATAAGTACACCCTATAATTCATCACATGTGGTCTCAATGTTCTTTATATTTCTGAGCATTAAAGGGTCAGAATTTGTAATGATGCTTGCTCCTGGGATGACTGGCAACTGTCTTGAAGGATTTCTGTTTGCAAATAATAAAATATTTCCGTCCTGGTTCTATATGTCGGTTTTTATTGAAATCGCTGAAGTTATGAAAAGTGGTGTGTGGTTTGTCGTTGTGCTATATACATGTGCTCTAAGCCTGTGTACGTGTGTGTGTGTACGTGTGTGTGTGTACGTGTGTGTGTACGTGTGTACACATCCTGGCTTTCCGACATAAAAACATAAATCTTTGTAAAAGTGAATGCTGTCCAAGCCAGAAAGTAGATGTTTGGGATTATAGTGCATGAAAGAACCATGATGACTGGATTGTGCCTCAGCAAAAAATAAAGCTCTAGTGCATACAATGATTTTGTAAAATAGGATATTTCTGAACAGCTGTGAGTCATTGGCACTCAGTTCACAGAGTTGTTTGCTCTAATTGGCAGGGGTTTTTAAACACTGGGTCAGATACACTGGGTCAGATACATGTCTATATACAACACACTCAAAAGACAAACAACCAAAATCTCGCCCTCTAAATATTTGCTGCCGTAGGCACAAAAGCACAGAGCAGAATTTCTGCTTCAGGAAGGCCTTGTTTTTCAGGGTTCTATGCAATGTTAGTGTTTTTCTCACATTTGTTTTTCATTTCATTCATTTTTGTAAAAATGCAGGTGGACGTTGAACTCTAGTTATGTGCGTGTGTATAACTTGATTTTAACCTGTTCAGCTTAACACAATGATGCAGTGTCCTTTTATTTGATAAACAAAATTCCGTATTGATTATGAAGCTTCTCACATGCACAGAGCGTCCTGCTCCACATTCATCGATGAAATGGCAGAATTCTGCAGTCATTTACAAAATTATCTCCACATGTGTTTTGACATGTGTAACATATTTTATTATATGTTTGTCAGGGTGATAAATGCTGGAAAAAGTGCTGTGAATGAGGACCAGGCCTGCTGTGAAGTATTGATGGTGAAGAAGAGGCCCACGGGGTCTTCTACTCCCTGCAAACCGTCCAAGAGGAGATCCTCACTGCCTAATGGAGAGGGTCACAGCCTTGCTGAAAGCTCAGTGAGTGCTGAGCTATGTAATTATTTTTTTCTGTATTTTTACAGATTAAACTATTTGATACTGTTTGTTTCTTTAATGAGGTATTCACCTAACGTTTCTGATTTTTATCACCTTATTTGCTTCTTTTCTGTTGTACTGCTACTGATTTTCTAATCTTTGTTTCTGCAGCAAAATATTTTTTTAAATGTTTTTTTTTCTGCATCTGTTAAAAAAAAAAGAATCATTGCATGTGCAAAGGTTTGGACACCCTTCTTGCAAACACTTTTTTTCTGTCAATATTTCTTATTTTAAACCACTAATCATTATTTTACTCCATACAGTGTGCTCCTAGTTCTGAGATGATCTCAACCTGTCCTGCAAATATTCAGTGACCTTCAAGTCAGGGGACTGTGTGAAATATTCTTGAAGTAGTTCATGGTGGATTTTGAGATTGTGGATTTCTCATTTCAGCTTCAATTTCTTGACCGAATGTGTCACACTTGCTTCCAGATCTTGCTGATTTTTACTGTCATTCATCCTCCTATCTACACTTTTTACTGGCTGCTACACATAACAGATCCAAGCCTTTATTTAATGGCAAGGTGGTGTTCTCATCAAATGCTGCTCTGTTTTTTCTGTCCAAACCTTTGTACATGACACAATTACTAGGATATTTTTTTTTTCTGTTTTTTAAGTCCATCGGATTTAAAGTAGCAGTGCATTAACATTTACAAATACTAAAACTAAAACAGTAGGCAGTCTTTTAAAGAGCAAACATGCTAAGGGTGGGAATCATAACCAGTTTTATAATCAAGCAGTTACATTTAAAATGCTTGCTATTTAATAACCCAACAATCAGTCCAATCAGCAAACATGTCATGTTCATTGCTAAGGGCTTCGGAAGCCTTTCCATTTTAAGTTCTAGTTGATTCTTGCAGTTGGTTGGTTTCAATATACAAGCTACAAAAGGTCAAATAGCTTAACAATTTAAAATAAAATCTGACATTCTAGTCTTACATTTTTCATCATATCATTAAACACTTTTTAATAATAAACCTGCAGTGTTTCCCGAGAGTCACTTCTTATTGTATAAAAAAAGATTGATGGCCATTCAAAACCATGAACTAAACCAGTTTGAAGTATGTATCTTCATTATTGCCACTGAGAAATATACTTTATTATATAATAATATATTGGGCGTGTAAACAATTGATATTATTACTACAATGTGTTTAAGATGTGCAAACCCAAATTAGCAGAAAAATACAATACTGTCAATAACAACAAGTCAAAAGTACCATAGTCTAATTGTGCAGGGAAAAAATCCAGACGTGGCACCTATGAAGTAGCTGGTAAAGGAAAGTGTTTCCATATTCAGCTTCATGATATGTATATTTTTTTTTCTTTGCTTGATGTGAGACACTGAGCTGCTTGTGTTTCAACATTCTGGTTCTACATTACATGTTTAGGCAAAAATAGTAAATGACTGAGGCATATTTCATTTATAAGTAAAATCCAAATATTTATTTTTCTTTCTAATACATTATACAAAAAAATACCCAAAAAACCCCTCTAAAATAATAATATCTTGGCAACTTTTCTCTCAAATAATTTAATCCTTGCTCTCTTGCAGTGTTATATAGTGTATTTTAATGTCAAAATTGTAATTAAATATGCAGCAAACTAGGACATTTTCCTCTCACATTTCGTTTATGATTTCGTTAGTATTATGGTCTGTCTATGACCATGTATTAATCACACAGCAGAGTCTTGTTTCCTTTATCTCCTCTACATCTCCAGCTCAGACTCAGGCGCTTGGTGCATGTCTGTCTGCATTTGAGACTTCCACAGTCCCTGCAGTCATACTGTATCACACTGCAGTCACAATTACATTCTTGGACCTTTCCAGCTCCCACGCATGTTGTTGAGCCACATGAGTCATGTTGCGTTTCTCCTCCACACACTCGGGATTGATCAGAACATTGAGCATAAACATCAGTTGGCATTTTCACACACAAGTCTAGAGTTTATTCAGAATGGTGTGAAAGAAAAGAAAACATCCAGCGAGTTCCTTATCACAATCTTCAGCTGTCCAGTGTGAGTGAGCCTGCATCCACTGTAGCCTCAGATTTCTATCCTATATTGGCATGGAACCTAATATGGTCACATCAATGTTTGATGTATTGTGCATTATGACATGCATTTCTGCTTATTATGCTTGTAAAGAGTGCTTATTTAATTTACCATAGGCTTCCTATCAGCTCAGATAGGATCCTATCAGGTTTTTTTTAGTGTTCGAAATTGAAGGGTTTTAAATTGACCACTACATATAAGCATTTTTCTTTAGGTTTGTATGAGAAACAACAGCAATGGGTGATTGTTTAATAAAGAATCATTTTCAGAACATTCAGTATCAGTAAACTCATTCACTTAAAGCCTGTTCACCACAAATTCCTGTTCATTATTCATTAAAAACATTAAGCCTAATCTGAAGAAAGTGTATAGTGTGTAGATAAGGGGTTCAATTATTGGTTCCTTAGGTGCCCTATCAAATCTCAATTCAAATCTGAGGATCTGGGGTACTACAGTTATATGATGTATAACACAATGTATAATCCAGTAGATATCAGAGTGTTTATCCATGTTAAACAGATCTCAGTGAAACCTATGAAAATAGGAAGTTTATTTTTTTTTTGTTTTTTTTTTACTGCGAGGTTCCAGATTCAATGGGTGTGTTTAAAATTTCTTCCACTGAACTGATTCAACAATACGACAAATTGTCAAATGATTGATGCAGGTCGGCCTTTATCTGAGACTCTTCACATGTTCACCTTTGATATGCTGCATGTTGTATTTACATCTGACTCTAGCATGTTAATAAATAAACTCTTTACTCATCGTTGACTCTCTTAACCTTCTGTTCAGCTCACAGCTTAACTGCTGTTTGGGTTTTCTCAACTGCTCTAAGTGCCAGGTTATGTGTTTGAAGTGAGTCAAAAAGCCATAAAATGTAGCATCATCTATTCACACAGTGATAAAGTACATCCCTCATTTCAAGCTCATCAGGCATGAGGCAGTATGAAAGGGTGACCCTTTCTTATATAAAAGAACTGTGTGACTTGCGTGTTTTCAGTTGCCTGTGTTCAAACTAATCCTCTTATGTCTTGAGTCTAGCTTTGAGCATCGGTACAGTTAAGTGCACAACTGTGTACACTCTTAGGACAAAAAAAGGAAGGTTAAGAAAAGATGTTTGAAGCAACACGATATTTAAATACTTGTAAAAAAAATCAAAGTACATGCTCATAAATTTTTGCACACAAAGTGATCATGTGGTATATACAAAGAATCGTTTGAATCGCATGTGCAACTTTTAGACAAATCAGTATGTAAGCAATGTTCTTTCTTGTATGCATTATATGTTTTTGGACTCTAACAACTGAAATAAGTTCAAGTATTCAAGATTGTCCATCCAGGATAACACCAAGGCTGTGAAATGTAGAAGCAATGTTCAATATACAGTCACATAACAAATTGTCTAAACGAGTAGGTTTTAAATTTAAGATTAATGGTTACAAAAAAATAGTATTAATACTAAAAGTTGTAAATCATGTCTGAATGGTTGCATCTGCTTTTGTGAATGTGATATTTTCTGATAACTAAATAGTGACAATTCCTTATTTCTGCCTTTTCCCTTTACTATTATTGGCTACCTATTAATACTATCTATTTGTATTTTTTGTACAGCATTTGGATTGAATCATACACAGGATTTCATAATAAGTCATTAAAATGTATGTGCATTGGAAGTAATGTGGTTTATCACATTGTTTATATGCATTGCTATACATGCAGTTTTGCTAAAGTGTCTCTGTTCTCTGCTCTCTGTATGTTATCATGAGCAGGAGAAAGAGGAGCTGGTCTTGCACTACTGGGCTCTGTTTGATGGGCATGCTGGCTCTGGTGCAGCTGTAATGGCCTCCAGACTGCTCCATCAGCACATTGTGGAGCAGCTTCAGGAGATTTTGGATGTCCTGCGCAACCTTTCATCACTGCCACCCACTGTACTGGGAGATGACCTGGATCATACCAGTACCCCCTGCATGCCTCGAGCCCTAACACGAGCATCCTCGCTGCGCAACTCACCTTGTACCAGTACACCACGCTTTTTCACAGAGAAGAAGATCCAGCATGAGAGCCTGGTGGTCGGAGCCCTCGAGAACGCCTTCAAATTCATGGTGAGGATAATCAGGGACTAGTGCACCGCACCGTCTTAAAAATTCCTGAATGTAACTTTTTAGACTTTTTACTTAGCTGAAAGGAAGAAGCATAGCATTTTATGATAAGCTATGATATTGGTATTATATCTAAAAAGGCTTTATATGTAAATATCTAAAGCAAAATAATTACCCAATTTGTCACAGACCTACACAAAATAACCATTTAAAAATGTGAATCAATATGGGAATCAATACAACAGTATTCAGCACCATTGTTGTGAAACCCCTAAATTAGTTAACTTGGAAACTTGGTAATGAAATATTACACATAAATGTCACTTTGACTGACTTTATGGCTCTGAGTTTGTTTTGTTTTGTTTTTGCCAGCAAATTTTCAATTCACAGTATTAATTATTTTTATTTTTATTTTATTAATTCATTTTGCACTGGATTCAAACTGTAGGCTTGACACTCCTGTTATTTTTAAGATAACTGACATTGCATTAGATAATTTATTAAACACTGTAGTGCATGTGTTAGTCTACTGCAGATATATAAACATTTGATTGTAAAATTCAGCATTTTCAGGCTTTCCGTATGTCAGTTTAATGTGTAAACCAAATGAAGGTGTTATTAAGATGCCATTGACTTTGTAGTTCCTTTTCCATTCACATTCGTTTCTGGCTTAATGATGCTGGCCTTTTGCTGTCTGTGACCTTGTTCTGTGTCATACAAGGTTACTCACAGGGTAATTCTCCACAGTCTATGCTCCATTTACATGCGTCTGATTACGTGTATTTCTAATTATGTAATTATTTGAATTTCCAGGCTTAAACAGTGTTGCACAGTTCATGCATTACTGCAATGCGCTTCTTTGCCACTAGATGGTAGCATTTGTCAGTGATCTGATGTACAGGCGATTTGCCAGTTGACTGTGATTCCATGATTGTGGTGATGTTTATTGATGAAAAACCTTACAGCCATTTTTTCAAAACTGAATATGAAAAATCCATCATAGACAACAATCTCATTTTTATAAGTTTTCTTATCTGTATAATGACCGTATTTGGCTCGTAAACAATAAGTAGCAGGATGAGTTTTAAGCATGGAACCAACAATTATAGAAAATGCAGTTAACTATTTTCCACACTGATGACACAAAAGACACTAAGAATGTTTTGTTAATATACTTAAAATTGACTTTTTATGCTTTAATCTAATCAGTCATTATACCAAATGTTACTGAAAAATAAAAAGAAAGAGCTTTGTTCTTCACATGATACTCAGGAAATGTATAGTAAATAATTAGAAAAAGTTACAGAATATGTAACGGTAAATATGTCGGGTTGAGGTAATGTCGTGTGACTAAAATATACACTTTGTCTCATTTATAATGGATAAGAGAAGAGATATTTTTAGCATGACATGGACAATGGATTCACAAGACCAGTACGATTAGTACAATTCTGGAAGTATTTTAATGATTAGATTTGAAGTGATAATGTAGATTTAGTGGGTGATAATGGACTTTTGTCACAGCTTTGTTAGTGGGATACTGTGAGATAATAATGGTCTAAACTAGATAATTAAAATAATATATAAAGTAGCTGCTGTTTTAATAACCATGGAAACACACACACACACACACACACACACACAGTATTAATACACTCCTCAGATGGTTCATTTGGAAGCTCAAGGGGGAGCTGGACAGAGCTGCACTGCACTTCCTCCCCCCCGCCCCGAGACCTTCTGCTCAGTCCACCGCCTCCTCCTCGTGCTTGCGTCTTCGATCTGCCTCCTACACACCACTATATGACTCAGCTCTCTGATCCACTCCTGTGCTGGCCTGGTCTCCCCAGTGACTCTCTCCCTTGCGATGAACAAAAATAAGTGTGGTATCTCACTAGGACTGGTTAATCATCTCTGTAAACTATGTCACTGATATGCCATTCATTTATGAGGGTACTGTGCCATCAAAAATGCTTCTACCAAACTAATTGTATGTTTTAAGTTTAGGCAATTTATGAAACATCCCTAGTAACAGTGTGGGTGTGGGTGTGGGTGTGTGTATATATATATATATATATATATATATATATATATATATATATATATATATATATATATATACAAAAAATTATGGATTACGGTGGGCTAATTTCATGTTTTTCCTACTGTATACTCAGTGAAAATATTACACCCGGGTGTTTGTTTTGTTTGGTGTCCTCCTTTGATTATGTGTTGGCTGGAATTATGGAATGACCTTTTTTTATGGAATATATTTATTTATTCATTTTTATTTATTTTTCATTTTTATGACAGTTTCAGCTGTAGTCTGATCATTTTAATCCGGTCCAGATATTATTTCTCATTATTTCTACACATTATTTGACCTCTGCTTATTTAGTTATTAAAACATTTCAGCCAATCATAATTTGGAAAAACATCATAATGATTTTTATTGTTTTGAAGAATGATAATAATTTGGAAGTGTTATCACTTCTTCAGAGAGGGATCTTATTAGATGGAGAAAAAATGATGAAAAACTTTGCAACATGAGCATTATATGCTACTAGTGCAGATTTAGAGCTTTTTTTATGTATCTCACAAAATCAGCACTAGAAATTAGTTTATGATACAGTAATGAACTTTATATACATATTTGTAGGAAATGAAGCTGCTGCACCTTGATGTCTGTAACACTAAGAAACACTAAACTGAGCTTTTAATCAAAACCACTGCCATACTGTGGATCAGTAATTTCTCCATCAGGAAGCAGCAGGCTTTACAGGGTGAGACGCTTTAAACACACAAGCAGAGTGCATCAGGCTTCTTTCTGCTGTCAATAGGCAGCATGAGCTATTTCATAAAATGTGTTGATTTTTTTCTAGTAATACAAATACTAGTTTATGTTTTTTAGGATTTTTTCTCTGCCAGATTTACAGAAGACTTTCCCTGACCGGAAAGAATAAAACTGGTGCACTGTCCAGCTGGAAGTTTTCAAACTGAGACAATTATGTCAAACTGTCATACTGGGGCTGTTTGATAATGGCCATTGCTGTGAATGTTAAAAATCACAGTTATTCATCACAGCAGTTCTGGGACATAAACAGTTGTTTTACTCAAAGTATACATTTTAATCCCACATTCATTCAGTTGTATAAGTATCCACAATTATTATATATGCATAACAGTATAATTGTATAATCATACATGTGTGTTTGTGTCAGGATGCCCAGATTGAGAGGGAAAAAGCTGTGTATAACATCACGGGTGGATGCACTTCACTCGTGGTGGTGTTCTTTCTGGGCAAGCTGTACGTGGCCAATGCAGGGGACAGCAGGTGAGTCACACTGACTGCAGCTCATTATCCCACACACAGTACATACAGATTTCACACTCAAAACTCTCATTATTTCTCATTAGTGCTCAATAACGCTTGTAGTCTTGGTGACACTGTTGATCTACTCTTTGTTCTCTTCTTACAGCATGTATGATGTAGTTATTCTGACTCAAACAGTGTTAGGAAACATTGGGAGACAAGTGTACTTTAACTTTTTATTACAAATATACTTTTATGTATAATGTTGTCGTAGACATGTGGTTCTGGCCTCTGTTGCTGTCTGTCCCAATAAAGAATGCATAGCATCTGTGCTTTTCAGTCCCAGTATACAAAGCTTGGCATCTGAAGTATGGAGTCTGTTAGTTTCAGTAAAGCAGGTATGGCCTTATGCTTGTTAGTCCCTGTAAAGGAGGGCGTGGCTTTTTGCATTGCGTGTGTCAACCTGTAAATCCTAGTAAATATGGTGTGGAGTCTGTACCTGTCAGTCCCAGTAAAGGTGGTGTGGCCTCTGTAGCTGTCAGTCCCAGTAAAGGTGGTGTGGCCTCGGTACCTGTCAGTCCCAGTAAAGGTGGTGTGGCCTCGGTACCTGTCAGTCCCAGTAAAGGTGGTGTGGCCTCTGTAGCTGTCAGTCCCAGTAAAGGTGGTGTGGCCTCTGTACCTGTCAGTCCCAGTAAAGGTGGTGTGGCCTCTGTACCTGTCAGATATAAAAGCTGCCCTTTTTTCCATAAACTAAGGTAGAGTTGTATTTTTTCTTGTTGTAATCTGTCTGTACTCACTGGCTCATATTGTAGAATATTGGAACAACTTTATTTTCTAGTTTCATATCTCAGATCAGTGACCAGCACATCATGTCTTCTTTCTGTGACACCTACACACGAGTAATTTAATAGTTAGAGAGTTATTCATTTAATATCTAAAGGAGGGAAAAGGTTTGATGGAGATTAGCTCAGAACTAATATTTTTCTAGCAACAGTGTTAGTAGACACAATGTAAGCAACCCCTTACAGTTTACTAGCCTGTTTTCTTACATTGTATAGTGTTAATGAGTGGGTATTTGGAACAAGTAGTGTTGTAAAAATAACTCCTTGTTACTCACTTTTTTTTGTAAGCCCCCCGGAGCGAGAGCGCTCCACAAACAATCCCAATGTTGCCATCAAACAGTGTGTGTGTTTATTAATACACGCTCTAAACAGTCTATTCTCCCGACATCCTTAATTTGTGCTGTCACTCACTAAGAGACATGGTTTGGTGTAGCTGTTTCCTTTTCAATTCAAGCAGTAAGCTGTATTTAGCGGTCATAGCCGAGCTGCTGTTCAAATAAAAGGACTAAATTAACCTACTTTTCAGTGCTGATCAGTTTAGGATGAACTCGGGTTGGTCTTTCTCTGTATGTGTATTTTCAGAGCTATCATAATCAGGAATGGTGAGATCATCCCCATGTCTACAGAGTTTACTCCTGAATCAGAGCGACAGAGACTGCAGTTCCTGGTTAGTATACAAACAAAGGAAACCATCTGCTGAATTATATAAAAAGAGATTTTCCTAATAAGTTAATAAACAATTTAAATTTAATTTACATTTTATGGGAGCAGTTATCTTCTGTCAGAGTGTTTAATGCTGAAATGATGATTAAGCAAGGAATAAAACATGATGGGGTGTGATTTAAATAGTCAACGACGAGGTGATATGCATGAGCCAAAGTGTTTATTTATTTTATACCATAGCAAATTGCCAATTGTCTGAAAGTAACTACAAATTTTGTTTATGAATAGAAAACAATTTCTTAACCATTTATAGTTAGATTTAATGTTAGTTCCTGTTATCACTAATGTTAAAGCAGCTATATTGTCACCATGTCACCAATTCTTTTTTCTCTCCTGAAGGTAATAAGCCAAAAAATAGTAATGCAGCCTTGTATGCCGAAAACCTATTGACTATTACAAAGCTCTTAAACTCAGTATCAATCACTTCTACTTTTTGTTTATTTATTAGTGTTTAATTATTAATGTAGATTGTTTATTATTGATGTAGATTGTTTATTCTATACTACAAAATAATCAACACCATTTGGAAAAATTACCCTTGAACAATCTAAATGGAGAACTCGATACTGATATGCTTATAGTTATGATTAATAATTAATATAGAGTATATTCTGAGTAAAATATCAGCTTATCATATATGTGTGTCATTTGTGTGCAGGGTTACATGCAGCCTCATCTGTTAGGGGGTGAGTTCACACACCTAGAGTTCCCAAGGAGGGTCCAGAGGAAGGAAGTTGGCAAAAAGATGCTGTACCGTGACTTCACCATGACCGGCTGGTGAGGATGTTGGATCTCGTGTGTGTGTGTTTGTGTGTGTGTGTGCGCATGCATATACAATATGTGTGTGTGTGTGTATATCTGTGTGTATGTATATTTGTGTGTGTTTATCTTTGTGTGTGTTTGTATGTATGTGTGTGTCTGTGTGAATGTGAATTTGTATGTGTGTGTGCAAGCATATACAGTATGTGTGTGTGGGCGTATATCTGTGTATATCTGTGTATATATATATTTGTGTGTATGTGTTTGTGTGTATCTGTGTCTGTGGCATGACGTGTTAATAGGGAAAGTGCAAAAGTGAGCAATGGATAATGATTAGTGTCACTATAGTCATAGTTATTTCCTTGATGCCGTGACTTCACAGAAATGGCATCAGACAAGAGAAAAGGCACTCTTACACACTTACTGTATGCTCACATTAAGAACTTTTGAATCTGTGAATATTCAAATTGGGAACCTTAGACACACCCACTTACATGATCTTTATTGCAGGTTGGATAAATCCTACATGTCACAAGCTCAGCTTTAACTCGGGTGTGTCTGTCATTTAAAAAAAATTCCTACAGAACCACACTTCACACTAATGTCCACTTTAATGAATCCCCTGAAGCTCTGATTAATTCCCACAAACAGATTATTAATATTATTTATGTACTTACATTAAAACATTAATTATAATAGTTTACATAAAAATGGTTTGAACTCCATGTTCATATCAGTTTTCATGTGCTGCTTTTGTTTTACTTTCATCATAATTGATTGTGTTCTGGTCGTTTTTTGTGTGCAACAGAAAAATCATTTCATCAGTTCTCTTTTCTCATCATCTAATTGTAGAACTTTAGACCATTTGTTTGCTCGTTTAAGCTGAGCTTTATTTCCAGCAGTCTTGTGTCTGTAATTAAAACAACTGTAGTTGCTTTATTAGGAAACAAATGTTGGTGGTTTCTAGAGCGTGATTTTTAAACCCAATAATTTAAGTGCTGAAACAGTTTAAACTCCCATCTGTTCCTTAAGATCATTGTATCCTTGTAAACTGCAATTTCTGTAATTAAGGAAAGATGCACAATATTCTTTAGGTTATGCATGGCCATAGAAACTGTACTGAATTGAAACATAAGACTCTTAAATTTAACTCTAGGTTGATTGACACCTTTAAAAAGATGGGCAGCAATTAAAAATGTTCATGTCACAACAGGAACTAATGATAGATGGCCTGGTGGTTCTCATTTAATACTTTGGGTGACAATTACACAACATGGACATAAAGGCCAATCCACATGTGATGATCTAAGAATATAAATATAGTTTTATAAATCTTCATCACCTTATATCTTAAAGGAAGATACTTCCTTTTTCTTCCTTTTCGAAACTTCTCTTTTTCTCAATCAATCTGGTATAAAAGAGAAAATTTTTAATGAGCCTTCCAACTTTGTCTGTTTTCAGGGCATATAAAACCATCGAGGACGAGGACCTCAGATTCCCTTTAATATACGGAGAAGGAAAGAAGGTAAGAATAGACCTCATGGGGGCGTCCATAGAGCAAAAAGAGTGAAAAAATGCTAGAGACATTTGATCAGAGAAACAGTCAGAGTGTATTTTGTCCTGCGCTACTCTCTAGAATATAGTACATAACAGACACTTGTGAGAAAAAGATAGATAAATAGAAAAGAGTTAAGGTGAAGTGTGGAAGCTGATAAATGGAGGCATAGTGCTAAGTCTGAGAGAACGAAGGCAAGGCTAAGAGTGGGAGAGAAGAGAGCTTAAGTGTGCTTGTGGGACTGATGAACAGAGTGTTTCTGTGTCTCCCCGAGGCTCTGCTTTTCGCTCCTGTGTTAAAGCTCTCAGTGGAAAGCTGCTGTCTTCTCCAGACTGTCATTAGACACCACTGTCACTCAAATCAACCAGCTGCTGCTCCAAAAACTGGAGGAGATGTCTGACTGCCATGAACGCAATACATCTTGTTGCTCACAGACACACAAGCAGATTCTCTGTCTATTTTTCTGGCTTCTTCCATGGAAGGTTGGGCTGGGAATAGACAGTAACTCTATCTCTGACATGCTGGTGACAGTGGCTTTTGGAGAAAAGACACAACTAATCAAATAAATCATCTTTCGGAAACAGATTCCAGACTGGAAATGTAATAATAATAAATTGAGTTTATTATAAATATTTCTGACCTAAAGGCTATATTTAACCTAATTTAATAAACATGCGCAGACATTAAGTCTCTAGAGCGGGGGTGTCAAACTCAAATTCACAGTGGGCCAAAATATAAAACTGAGATAAAGTCACGGGCCAAACTGAATACTCAAAAATTAACTGCAACTGGCATGTAATGTTCAACCTTTTTCACATGGAAACAAACCTTAGTTTTGCTTAAATACAGGATTTGGAACAACCAGAGCTTGATATTACAAACACATAAGAAATTACATTTGAAATAAAAGACACATCAGTGGTGTTCATTTCGCAAACTTTGACCATACACTTTTGGCCATTTTTGTGGAGGGTGGAATTAACCTGCCCGATGTGACTGTAACATGGTTGTTAACGACTGTCAACAGAGAATGAGGGGCGCTTGCTGTTCATGACTACGCGTCAATACAGTGGCAAGGCATTCTGGGATTTGTAGTATTAGCGGAGGATGCGGCTAGCCAGCTGTAATGCACATTTGATATGATCTCGCGGGCCAAATATAATTACACCAGAGTTTGACACATGTAAGAAAAAAATGCGTAGTGTAAATTGTCACTTTAAATGGTAATCACAGTCACGTAGACCCTTTGTTCATGGTGATCCTTGATGTCCTGCTGCCGTTCCCATATTTATAAATGAATCAGGTTTATACGTTTAGAGTCCTAAACGTATTACCTTATGATACTTGAACCTTTTTAGGAATGAGCTCTTTTAGATGTGTACCTTGGAGTGGAATTTTGGGTGCAATTTCTGTAATTTCTTACACACCCCTGCTCTAGATTGTCAGTTTTGGCTTTGTCTTTATTATTACTTTAATTACCATTATCAAGCATCGCTTTAGCTCTGGCAGGCCATGTCCTGAAGCGTGCATCAGCTGTTAATCAGCTGTTCATGACGTGCACCAATCCGGTTATGACATCCATATTACCCGACCATTTAAATTCGCATTCATTGAGCCGCTTTCTAGCGCCTGGCTGCTGCTGCGATTTAAACTCCCTCCTCCAACCCCGACTCCACCATGCCGGACCTGTGTTCGTTGTACCAGTCTACGTCATAAATCTCCACATATTTCTCTCTAATTATTTAATTAATTAATTGTCCATTTGTTTATTTATTTATTTATTATTTTCCCTTAAAAAAAAATCTAATACTATGCATGCTTAGTGGTTCTGTTATACGAGGGTCTATTCTGTTTTCTAGTTGATTCGCTCCCCACGGCCCACACGGGCATGTGGATTCTTGCTCAGAACAGAACCATACTGCCAACACTAACTGTATGCTATCATCTAATAAATTTTCATTTGACAAGTAGTCCTGACAGAAATATAACAGCAGTTTTACAAAGTGTACTTACTGTTCACATTTAACAAAGGTAACAAAGCTCACTCTACTTGTTCTTCTACTTCCAACTGAACCCCTAGATGCCACAGTTATAATACTTGAGCCCCAGACATTGACTTAAATTATTGTCATGATTTACTGCTTGATTTGGACCTGCTTACCTACTGCTTGAGACTTGGACTGGTCTTATTAGCTTTTTAGACAGTTGCCTAAATAGACATCGGTCTATTTAACACATCAAAACACTCCAAAATCATTTGGACCTACTGTAATGGCATAATTCCTGCCACCTTAGACAGTTAAACATATTTGCAGCTTTTAGATTGTAATACATTACATGGAACTCTAATTCAGTGAACAGAATTATAAGGTACACTATGATGCTGTCTTTAAACTTTACTAAAATAAGGAGCCTTAAGCTCTCTTTATACTGGCGCCCAGGCGGGACACAGACATTACCTCAGGAGTGTACATGCTGCCAAAATCTAGTCTCTGGAACAGTATGAAGGATTTGACTTCTTCTTTATTCTTTTCTTTTTAAAATTTTCTCAGTTCGGTTTGCTCAGACATGTAAATGTGTCTATACAATATATAGTGTGCTATAGAAGGCCACATTCATGACTTAACTTGGACTTAACCTGGGTAGCTACATAAATACTTGGACATAGTTGGATTTTAGGATGAGAGAATTTTTGACATGATGGAGGTTCAAACAATATGCAAATTGACCAAATATTGCAATTGCATTGATAAATTTTTTTTATTTTTTATTTTGGCTAATAAAAGAGCTTTGTGTCTTCCAGTATATTAAGAACACATTAGTGAAGACTTTATGGCTTTTGAAGTGTCCCCTAGATCAAGGACATAAAACAAACAGGCAAAAAATTCTCAGTTGGAGTCTGTGATCAGCCTTACCAAGAATTTAGTAAATACTAGATAGAGGGCTCATGTTTATATAAGGCTTTGTGTAAAAATTGTAAGAACGACTATATCTGTATATTGGGAGGTCCTAATGATGTGTGAGACAGTGAGGAGTGAGGACATGGGATTGTAACTGTGGGTGTCACGGGGTGTGTTTCTCCCACAGGCTCGAGTGATGGCAACAATCGGCGTGACTCGTGGGCTTGGTGACCATGACCTCAAAGTACATGACTCCAATATCTACATTAAACCATTCCTGTCCTGCTTTCCTGAGGTAAACTAACTGGCACAACTGTACATCTCAACTGAGATTCATCAGAAACCTTTATGATATTCACGAACTGTAGAACATCTGGATATCTAGTTTAACAAAGTAATGAAGAATTTTCTTGAAGAAAGAACGGGCAAAAATAACTGTTTTTCTTTTTAATACTAATCTTTAACACTACACAACATGCAAAGATTAAGTTATAGTTCTTTACATAACCATGTCATCATGTGCTCAGCATTTGCATGATTCTGTCTCAGAATGTTAATGAATGAGCCCAGACTGCCAGTCAGGCTCAGCTGGATCTTTATCACTTTAAATCTGCCATCATTTTGTCGGAAGCAGTATCCCTGTTAAATGCTGTTAACGTTGAGGTTTCGACAGAAAGACAGCTGGTATCATGCTAATTTTTTTGTTCAGACCTGATTCTCATTTGCAGTAGAGGGCTGTTTTTTCTTTTTGAAGCGGTGTCTGAGTCAGTCGTAATGGATAGCTGTTTACACTTTAAAATATAACATGAGAAAAGACTGTTCATTGATGTCGCTTTGCTGTAAAAAGCTAACTTTGTTGTGGACTGTACAGTGTAGGAGCTATTTCTCTAAATGTTCACTTTCAATTTTAAACCAGCTTTTTTCCGGCATCGTCAGGCTCATTGCTATAGCTGCTTTTGAGAAAGTGCAGCACTACAAATTTGTCGTTAGATCTCATCTTGTACAAATCTTCATCTGATTGCAGTGTGGCCTAAAACTGTTTTGGACATCGTAGTTACAGACCATCTCATTTCCTCACATCCAAAATTAAAAGCTCTGTTTTGTATCTTTGCCTGCCTATTTGGATATTCTGCAGGCTTTCAAACCCTCCCTTTCTCTCGTTCACCGCAGACTCTCTGATCTTTCTTTCCATTTCTTCCAGGCAAGCGCCTTTGATTTTTAATTCATTGCACCAGAGTTCAGTTAGAGTTCATTTGGCAAGCTGCTATCTATGTCTTGGCAATCCTTGCTCTGATTTTTCAGTTTCGTCGTGTTTTTTTCTCTTCTCAACAGCCTTGTTATCGATACAGCCTATGGTACTTGACTCCTGTGTGCTAATGAGGTGCTTTAAGCTTTAGACTTGTGTTTTTACACTTCATCAAACATACTTCTGTAGAAAAGGCTTCATGGGGTGCTGTCGGTGCATAATACACATGCTCTCTTTGGCTTCTGCCCTACAGCCTTCTCCACACAGTTGAAGATATGTTATATAATCCACTGCAGTAATGTAGAATAACTACAGTATAGTGCTTGCTTGTGCAGGTGAGAGTATATAACCTGATGCAGTATGAGCACGGTGCTGATGACGTGCTAGTAATGGCCACTGATGGCCTGTGGGACGTTCTCTCTAACGAGGAAGTGGCGGAGTATGTCACTTCTTTCCTTGCCAACTGTGACCCAGATGACCTGCACAGGTAAAAAAAAACTGTCTTTGCTTATAATGAACTGATAAGATTATCGCACATTTCTACGAAATAAGTCACAGAAGACTGTAACACCCTGATTACTGCTTTGAAAAAAAAAGTCACCAATTGTCTTGTTGATTGTGACAGACATCATTATTCCACATCATTGATACGAAAACTACAGCATAACCTAGTGGAGGCTGCATGTGTGTAAATATTTCACCTATATAATGTAGCTGCCATGCTGAGAGACATGAGATTTCATTTCGATCATTGTTGTGTTCTAAATAGTGTAGTAGTTATTTAGCACTGAATGCAACTCTGGCATTTAATTAAATCTGCATATACCATGGCAGGAAATTGTGTCTTTACTTTTGCACTGCGGCTGTGATGTTGCCTGGTATTGCTGTCAGGAAGTCCATGTAGAAAATCCATGTAGAAATCATTTCCTGATCAGCAAATAAATACTTAATCACTAAGCAGGAGGTGCAGATACACCACTGATAAGACACTAGTCCAATGCAGGGGAGAATGCACACTAGAGATGCGCAGGTCGTGTCATAACCCGCGGGTCGGGTTGGGGAGGGTAAAAGAAATTGTCATTTTGCTGCGGGGCTTTAATTTCATAAAAGCGGAACCCGCGGGTTGGAAAAAACCTGACCCGCGCATCACTAATGCACACACATTCACAGCCTGGGGCAGTTTAGCATAGCCAGTCCACCTACTGTCATATTTTTGGAGAATTTATAGGAAACCAGCCTGGATTCAGGGAGAAAATTTTTTTTAGCTTCAATCAGAGTAACCTGAACTCAGGATCTGTTAGCATTTGATGCGATATTTGGGATGGCGAACATGGTTTGGTTGATCTACTGCATGCAGTGTAAAGCTAAAACTGTATACATTATATTTTTGTCCAGATTGCTTCTTTACGTATTGAATTAATTCTGAAAATTATCTGATGTAGTAAGTAGCAGTACTGTGTCTGCAGGTACACAATGGCAGCACAGGATGTAGTGATGCGTGCTCGGGGTGTGCTCAGGGATCGTGGATGGCGTATAACAGACGACCGCCTTGGCTCTGGAGATGACATTTCTGTTTATATCATCCCACTTATGTATGGTAACCGACAGCCATAGAGCACAGGCTTCTCTACTGATCCCTATTTCTCCCTCACACACTCTTAAACATCTTTCCACACCCTGTGATACAGTGTACAGTGTTCCTCTTTTTACTGATTTTTTTTATTTTCTATATATACATTTCCTATGGCCCATCACTTAGTAGAAATCCTGGTCATGTCACTCCAGGATGGGGATAAGTTCTTTAATTATTTCTTTCATTTCATTTTATTTATTTGGGGTTTTTTGCATTGATAAATACAGATTTTGTTAATGTCTTGTTATTCAGAAGGAAATATAGATGTATGAACATGTAAGAGAGTGTGAACATTTCCAAATTAGTCATTCTTACAGTACCTGATCTTTCTTTAATGGCCATTGTTTCCATTCATGCTCACTACATTTGGAAAATGTATTAATTTCAAGCAATATAATAGGTATATATTAATGACTGTAAGTTGTAAAATATGTCATCAGAAAAGGCTGAAGTCAACTATATTCGTTTTCGGCTTTAAAGCCGTCTTTCTCTCTCTCTCACACACACACACGTACATACATTTACATTATGACACTTGATTTAAAATTGTGGCACTTATAATCCTGGATCATTTGATCATAGGGAAGGTCGGTTCATATTTGGGAGATTTATTATTTACTGTTCATCCATGACCAAAATGAATAATATCTCAGGATGACATTGGTGCATAGACCCTGTGTATATATATATATAATCTGTCTAAATATACTCGGTACCGTTCACAAACAATGCATTCTGTGTATATTGTAGTATCCGAGACACTTTGTTGTCACTATGGTATAGACGTAAGTAACAGTTTACACATTTATAAAGTACACTCACTCGCCACTGTTTAAGGTAAGCCTACCTTATATGTACTGTACACTCGGTGGCCAGATTAACAGGTTAATTTACCATCAGTAGGTGTAGGTGTATACTTATTGACTGTAGCCCATCTGTTGCTGGACCACAACAGGACCACTGCAACATGACATTCACAAAATTGTACAACTGTATCATAAATGCACCTGATTGAAAAAGCCAGTAAGTGTAGCTATACAATATGTATATTGTGTCTTAATAAACTGCTAAATTAGTTTAGGTCTACAGTTCGAAATATTTTATTCATGTTTGCCAAGTCACAACGCTTGAGGGTGTCCTATTGGGATATTATAAACAAACCAGAGCATTTAACACACATTTCCAGCCAATCAGATTTGAGTTTAATTTTAAACTGAATGCAAACCAGCTAAGTGAGGTGGGCTAGTTTAGATCTACTGCACACATGAGAGGACCTAAACATTTAAACCCATGCCTGTAATACATTCCACTTTAAATAATGCACTTGCATGGAAATTTATTGTGCAGTAGTTATGTGAACAATATGACAAGAAAATGTTACAATTTTTCTGTTTATTAGTAAAAATGATTAAAAGTAGGCTTTTCTTGTAAAGTGCTATGAGTGTTCCATTTGCTCCCCATGGGCTGAACTGCATGTTTTGTTATGTATGGATAAAAATCCAAGTATGTTAATCATTTAGAAAACTATGCCACACCATGCCAACCCTGCAAACAGAAGAACTGTTAAACTCAGGGGTTTTATGGGGTTAACGGTATGGAAAGTTTGAATGCAAAAACACATTTGTTAATGCTGCTTTTTGATTAGAAGAATTAAAATGTTGCACCCCGTTTATGTGGTTCTGCATCTGCAGCACCGTCGTTTGTGAAGAAATATTTCACCTTGTGCGGAAAAGGTGCAGATGGCTCCAAAACAATGTGTATGCTATTGAACGGGGTATTTCTATGCCACAGAGTTCCTAAGGATTGGGTTTGCGTGAAGTGCCAAATTGAACATTACTAGTGTAAGTTTATAATTAAGTTTAAGAGCTCTTTATATGTGAAGTAATATGGTTTGTTTGTATGGAAGAACTTTTCAAATGAATTCTGTCCATGGATGTAGTAACTGTTTCCAGACTTCCTGATTTTGCCACATTTGTACATCTTTTGTTAAATTCCAGTTTTGCAGACTGTGGATTGGGTATTTATTTCATATACTGTACAGGGTCATTATACTTATAATGAGTGTGCTTCTGAGTAATCGTTACACTTGATTCTCCCCGTGAATGTGAAGTGTACATTTTTTTAATTGATATAAGGTGAAAGAATATTTTAATGTTCATAAGTATTTTATGTGAATGGAAAATTTCCACCTGTTTCTTTTTTCCAAAAATAAAAACCAAATGATTGTTTTTCTGTATAAATTCAGCCAGTGCTTTACAGTTTGTATGTCTGAATTCTGTAACATTTAGAGATTCTCTAGTATTCTTATTTATTTATGTATTTATTTAATTTTATTTTTTTGAATATCACCACATACCAGAGAAACATTTTGTGGTGGTTTATTTGTTTCTCACAGTCTTCCCCGCATCATCACATTCTGTGCTGTTGATTCCTTGACACCTTGCCCACTGCCCATGGAGGGAACAGTTTGAGTGTTCTAGTGGAAAATTCACTGCCTGCCGTCGGAGAGGTGGGAGATTTCCGAGGGTTGCTGCGGAGGCACAGAATTTGGATATCAGTGAGCCATCTGCTCAGGACATATACTATTAATTCATCACCATAGCCTTAAACTCAAGTCTATCCTCCTTATCCTCACTAATGCCATTCTTAGTAAGTCCCCTCAATTTTTTTTTGTACATTTTATGACATTGCACATTTACCATCACTGTCTGGATATTTTACGGTGTGTCATCAACTTTGCTTTTTTTTTTTTACATTTTCCAGCATAAGTCCTTTTGTCTACACTGATAAACAAACATTAATTCTTACACATGTTGGCTAGTCTGCCTAAAATGCTGATTAATTACAATTCATATTTTGATGTTAATAGAATACTTTATCCTGCATTTGCACAGTGTGACCAGGAACTTACTGTAGCAGGAGAAATCAAGTTATAAGGTGCATTTGATTATTTACTTTTCAACACATACATTTGCCTGTATTAAAAACTACCAGTCTTTATTCTGCTTAACACCAAAAACTGATCAGTAATAATGATTACGTATACGTGGGATTAGCTGAGCTCATGTGTGGCTTGGAATCAGGTAGGTTGTATTAAGGTCATGGTTTTTAATGAAATATTGACCTTTTAATTACAAGCAAAACCTGGTAAAACTTTACTACTGCAATACCTCCTGTCCAGTCTCATTCATTCTGATGCTCTGCTTATGCTTGGAGTTTATTACATTGTTGTGGAAGGACCCACATGGATTATAGCATAAAGATCTAGATTTCTCCCTTTATTCAATGGACAGCTTTAGCTGGGTATTATGATTTATAACTAATCATAAAGACTGTTTTGTCCACATCACTGGCTTTCTTTTATTTTCCTACCGAAAAGCCTGTCTGTCCTTTGTACTACACATTTTAATGATATATAATCCTATCAGTCACCCAGAGGAGGATGGGTTCCGTTTAGACTCTGGTTCCTCTGTTGTTTCTATCTTGTTATTAACGTACTTCCACATTTCTTTAAAGCAGCTTTGCAACATCTCACGCTAAATGCACCATGAATATAAAATTGATATATTGAATATAAAAGTGCAAAAGATCAACTATGTTCATTCATTGAGGCCAAATCAAAGATATTTGGGGTATTTTAAGATATATGCAAAAGTATCACAACCAACGATAACTTTCTAGTAAATGTATAACTGGGGGAAAGTTATGTGCCTCAAAGGATCTATTACATGTTTTGCACTTCAAAATTCCACATTTTTTGTAAGGCTTCACCTGTGACCATCATGTGAAAGTGTAACGTTATTTCATGTTATTTTAATTTAGTTTTAATTTTACCTAGCTGGCACACTAAATGGAAGTAAAACAGCTATTTACGTGTCGTAAACCTTGGAAAATAATTGGGGTTGAAACAGGCACTGTTATAGGTCTGTGATTTTGGAAAGGAGTAAGAAGGAAAAAAGTCATTAACTGATAACAGTAAAAACACACTAAAATGTTCCTGTATTACAGATATACATAAAAAGCACACAAACTACACAAAATCCTACAGGAAAAAGTTTAGATCCTAAAACAGAAAAGACACTGAACACACATGTAGGGTCAGGTTTATTTATTTATTCATTTATAATAAAGCACAGATATACCACGTAGAAGAATGTGTGTTTGTAGATTATAGGCGGTTTACCACCAGCTCTAGCAAGGCAGTGTTTTGCGCCGTCATCTCCATCAGCGGGCAGAGGAGCGACCCGACCAACAGCACAAAGCACTACCTCAGCCAGGACATGGTGCACATCTCTATCACTAAGCACCACCTCAGCAAGGACATGGTGCACATCTCCATCACTAAGCACCACCTAAGCCAGGACATGGTGCACATCTCCATCACCAAGCACCACCTCAGCAAGGACATGGTGCACATCTCCATTACAAAGCACCATCATGGTGCACATCTCCATCACCAAGCACCACCTCAGCCGGCACATAGTGCGGATCTCCATCACCAGCTTCACATGGCGCACATGGTCATTTTTACAATATGTATTTTCAAAGCATGAAAAAAATCAGAAATGCACTTTTTAAAATATTGTTCTTTAGCAGAAATGCGTTCAGAAATAATGAAAAATGAGTGACTCATTGGGTCAATCCCGACCACATCCTCAGTCAACCCGTATGGCGCCATTTGGGATTAATCCACACGGTAATCCACTGCTGTTCGTGGGGAAAATAGTACAACACGTGACACACTGAGAACTAATGCATTAAACCTAAAAATAGATTTGCATGCAATTTATAACTGTTAAATCAGTCAACCCTATATAAATCATCTAGCACGGTAAATAACCATTTATACTTACACAGAAAACATCCCCATATGTCAGATTTGCAAATAAATCACTGCAAACATGATGAAAAACCGGTACATACTGAATTACAGAAATGTGTGCACGTGGCTCGTGCGCCCTGATTTTCCCTGAACAGGAGCAACACAATAGAAAATAAAATACATTTATGCCTTAATTTGATTTGAATTTCTTTATGCATGATTAAAAAAATAGTATTAGATTTGAGTCTAGTGAAAAAAAATCCTGTCCGAATCCATGCCGCCTTCTGTAACCGAAACGAAAAGGACAAAATGCCACCGCGGCATAAAATTCGCGGGATCGTCAGGCAACCGGAAAGGGGCGGGGTCAAATCTGTGATTGGTGGAGCGCATATAGAGGGCTGGGCCAGGTCTGTGATTGGTGGAGCTAATATAGAGGGCTCGGCCAGGTCTGTGATTGGTGGAGCTCATATAAAGGGCTGGGCCAGGTCTGTGATTGGTGGAGCTCGTACATAGGGCAGGACAAAGAATGTCATTGGTGGATCCACTCTGTCGTTAGAGGACGTCAGTCACAATCAGTCAGTTTCTACCACTAGATGTCTGCATTGGGGCATTCTCAAAGAAATAATTTAAAGCGCACCACAAGAAATTTTAACTTCAAGGCAAAAATTATATTTCACAAATAATGAAATGGTGCAATTAATGCTACATTACGTGTGCAATTCAATGTTTAAAAATGTCTTAAAAGCATTCAGTCTCAGAATCAAATGCAAAAAAAAGTGATATGGTGCACTATAAAGTCACTCTCGTACAGTGTAGTGCACTTTTATAGAGAGCAGAAAGCCATTTGAGATTCAAGTGAACGCCTCTTTTGGAAACCTATAAATAAAATAGTATAAAACATAACCATTAAATAAAATCAAGTTTGCTAATACAGTTTTAGAATAAATCAAATTGTAGGAAATAGCAGTACTGACCATTAGCACATTAAAGCTTCGAACCCGTAAGGCTTAGATCACAGATGAGGGTCAGGAAACCGAAAAGGAACTAAAATCAGTCAAAATAATTTAAAAATACTTTACTTAGGAGCCAGTCAATAGAACTCCAGTAACCTATAGCACTCCTCACAAAGAAACAGTTATACAGCAAAAGAAATTGTTTACTGTTTGTGAGAATACACCAAAAAGACCTATAAAGAATATATAATTCTTTATATGATTACAGATGGTACTGCTTAAAAATAAATTGACTTGACTGTAATTAGGTCTAATTGCAGCTCTCTCATTACTGGTCTGAGCCAAAGTCGGACAATTTTCAGTGTATCTGAAAAAATGCATAGTGACTTAACACGTTATGTGCAAAGACAAAACAGCAGAAGACTTTACACAACTTTATTGAAGTTCTGTATATAAATACACATGCACATTTCAAATGTAAACCCAAGTAAACTCAATTTCAGCCAAACGCTGAAACCCCATTCGTCATGCAAGGATGTCAAGAGTGTTAGCTTTACAAAAGACTCCAAGCAATAGAACATCCTTTAACAGAACTAAATCCCAGTTATACTGCTGGACAATACATATTCTCTTTTCTTGTGGTCTTAAATACAATTTGTTTTGTAACGCTTACATATAAATAAATAAATTTATCAAATGTGCACTCACAGAGTGAATTCTTATATACATTATATATAAAGCCTATCTGTCTCATATAGTCTGATTATCCCCGTTCCCTATTACACAAAGAACTTACAGCAGTAGCCCCACTTTTTGTGTAGTTATTAGTAATCCCGGCAACCCCCCGCCCACCAATCCCCTAAGCTAAAATGAGGGAAAAAAATCTTTCCATAGAAGGCATCAATCCGAAGAAAAAAAAATTTCCATAGTCATATACATTCCGGCTGCCAATCTGAGAGAGCAGGCAAATTTCAGCAGTCACTTAGAGCATGGAGGTTCATGGTAAGGAGGGTATGTGATGAACAAGTGAACTTGCACCAATAGCTGCATTAACATTAGGTGCATATGTGTATGAGAAATGCAAACATATGTGCAAACAGGCAACAGTCTGAGATTAGATTTAAGGCGAGGTGATGGAGGCAAGAGACAAACCTATTGCATCACCAAAATGTTCATAATCTCATTAAAAAGCATCTACGGTGAAAAAGAATGAGACTTACTTCTGAAGCAATAGTAAAGCTATGGTTCTTAAACATCATGGTTTTAAGAAAGCCTTTGTTTTTGATGTGGTTTAAAGTCAGAGCCAGAAGACCCTTATTTGCCAGGCTTAGGTTACTCTAAAAACCCATAAGGAGGCATACAGCAGCAGCATTATTGACTAAAGTTTTTACTTTACATATCAGCGCTCTTCTGACATGAGTGAGATCACTTCTTGATAGATTTTCCATTGGTTTAAAGACATCTATCTGAGCAGCTGAAAGACTGGACACCAGAAAGCTATATTCTGCTTCTGCAGTATGTGTGGCACTAATACTAGCTCTAGAAACATAATGGAGTGTGCAACAATAACAGTCAATGAAATATTATCTTTAAAACCCAGAGGTTCCCTGTCCATCCCATGTTATATACAAGGCAAAATAAAGATAAAACCTTTAAATGAACAGCACACTACAATGAAGGAAACTGTAAGAGCAACATTGCTGACATTTAGACCTCTTATTAGCCAGTTCAGGCTTTCTTTGACCATCAGAGCTTTAGAGGCTTAGAATGAGCAGAGGCAGGGGAACCATGTGGAAAACTGAAAAAAAGAAATCACCCTGCTGTGTTAGAGGCTAAAATCACAAGGGCTCTTATCACCCAGTCCCTTCAGCTGTGGTACTCTCTAATCTTGTTGCTCTCGATATGGCTTCAGATGACAGACACCACCTTCCTGTGATGCCAGGTCTGTCCCACCTCAGTTGGTGTTCATGGAAATGTCATTTGGCTCCAGCTCTTCGTCCTGCTCATTGTCATTTAAGTCCTCCTCTTCGTCATCTTCATCACTCTGGCCATTGACCTCCTGTGTCAAGCTGCTCCCTTGTTCCTCAATGCCCTCACGATCGAGAGCAAAGTAGCCTGTTCCTTTTACCGTATCCTGACGCTGGTAGAATAGGACATATGCTGCTTTGGACTACACACAAACAAACACATTTTGGAAAATGGTTTAAACTGTTGTAGCTGTTCTCAAACAAGGTTCAAATGAACTGACTATAACTGTATAAAAGATCTCTCACCACAATCTGATCCTCACTGACTGGAGATACAATGCTGTCATCAAAGTTGTACCACTTGTCATCGTCCTTGTTTTTGGCATAGGCCGTATCTGGTAATTGTGTCAAAGTTATGTGATTCAATATGCACAGTAAGGAACCCAATGCTAGTGACATTGTGCGCGTTTGTGTTTGTACACTCACAGTGGCCTCCTCCCATTCCTCCATAGTGGTTAGATACAGCGATGAGGCTGTAGCAGCACGGCCCAGCATTGGGGTTGATCAGAAACTCAGACATATCTAGGTCTCTGAACAGAACAACAGAAGTGACCACAAATTATAGATCAATATTATACATAATATATACAAGTATGGTAAATCTAAGCATAATAAATCAAAGCCTACCGAAGGGGAAAGTCCACCAATGAGTCCAGCTTATCTCTCATGTAGCGGCTGTAAGAGAAGCGCTTCAGATGGACCACTAATACAGGAGGCAGGGACCAGAGGTCGAGCTTTTTTGTGGCCTGCTGATGCTGCTTACAACTAGGACAATACCTGGATCCACACACATAAAACCAGTTTTACCCACACATTAGTTAATAATGAATTTGTTTAAGCAATTAAACAACTGAATCAATAAAACATTTACACTCTTTGAACAGTTTATCAGTATCACCTCTTCATCTATACGATTCATGCACTTATCTAATAAGCCAATCATGTGGCAGCAGAGCAATACATAAAATTATGCGGTACAACAGTCTCTAAAGTTTTTTCAGTGAGGTGAAAAAGAAAAATCATCCAGTGGTCAGCAGTCCTGAGGACAGAAGTGAGATAACAGAGGAATGGAGAATGGCCATGCCAGTTTGAGATGACAGAAAGACTCCAATAACTCAGAAAAACACTCTGTGCAAATTGGGTGAGCAGAAAAACATCTCAGAATACACTACGTGTGCAGCCTGGAGGTAGATGGGGCACAGCAGCAGAAGACCATTGATTTGAAAAAATAAATATTAAAAAAAGTAAGATACAAAATATGTAGTTTCTGACACTGTATGCAATCTGTGGACAAAAAGTGCATTTTCTAGCAACAGCCATGCTGTATCAATTTATTCTTCACTGTGTATCTTCTATAATGAAAATCAGCGGAGTCTCGCCCTCAGTGTAAACTGAAATGTGAATATTCACTTAATATGGCCTCTAAGCTTCTGACCTGCTGCTGGTCTCATTCTCAGAATCTGGAGCCCAAAGTTTGAAAATGGAATTTGTACACTAGAAATGTACTGGCTAATGCGATAGCACATTATAGTTATTTTTGTTGTTGAACATGTATATATTTTTAAAATCTATCCATTATTCAAACTAGTCTTGACTGATCACTTACATTTGGAACAAATAGAATATTTTGTGCATGTTATTACAGGCAAAACTATTCCTTTCAGTATCTTATCAGAAAAAGTGAAAAAGACAGAGGACAGAAGCGAACACCAAAAAATTCAAGGAACAGAGTAATGTAAATTCATTGGGAAAATTGGGTATTCTCAGTCTCACCATGGGTCCTCTGCTCCTAACTTTTCTTTGGTAGTGAAGAGTTCTATGCAGTCCTTTAATTTATAGAAGGCCTTCTTTTGAGGTTTGTATTCCATGCTTTCGTGCTTATCAAAGTCCTGGGGCAAGAGAGGTGTGAACATGGGCATTATTAATATGAACAGAATGAAAAAAAATAATAATAATAAATCATTTACCTCCACTAAACTTTCATCAAAGTATTTTTTCTTCATCTCTGGTTCCCAGTCCAAGGAGAGATAGGATCTGTCTGTGAGGCAGGGGATAAAAAAAGAATCAGTCGCTGTGCCACTGATTTACAATTATAAAAATTATAGAGGAAGTACAGAATGGCAGATTAATGTTAGTCTGAGCATCATACCACTAAGACGAAAGTGTCCCTCATCAAATCGGATCTGCCGTGGTTCTTCTTTAATAAAACTCAAATCAGTCTTGCCCATATTGTTGAACTGGAATGTGAAAAGTCGCTTTTTGTGGCCTGTGAGCTGCTGGTCTTTGGTCGTGTTCTCTGGGCCCACCCCATTCTCCAAGTCGTTGTCCCCACCCACCGAATCTTCTGACTGGCTGTTGTCATTCTCTGATGGGAGTTCCTGATCCTGACTGGACTCATCATCCTGCTCATCAGTCTCCATTTCACCTGAAATCAGAGTCACTGCTCTGTAAGGTCCATTTTCTCACACCACTTACTCCAAACATATTTGCTCAGATAAATGTACATATGTAGTGTCTATTTCAACCTTTAGATACAAAAGACATTCACATTAAAATCTATTGTGTAAATACATTTGCATCCAGTTCTGAAATAATGTCCTGCAGTTTAGTGAAAAAAAAAATTTGTAGATTACAGTGTGTAGCTTGTAGAAGTCAGCCAACTCATATCACCTTAACCTCAGACACTATACAGGCCCTAGTTAGAGCATCTTTTGTATTCTTGTTCATCAACAAACATTAGGATCTTAAAGGTTGGATAAAAAAATTCCTGTTTTTAAATTTAAATAGAGTAAATTTGCTTCTATCTGTGCAAGAAGCTGGTAGGCATTTATAGGCACATTTATAGAAACATACCAGCAAATGTCTACGTAAGACAAGAGGGTTAAGTGGACAACCCAAAAACAGTTGTGTGGATCATAACACAGATCCATTTTAGCACTTTTTTAGACTATGTTATAAAAGCAAGTGTATGTAGATTTGAGCATGCATTTATTTCTTTCATTTTTTCCCCATTGCATGTTAACTATATTAGCTTCATTTTGCTGAAGAACAGAATTCTGTTTTTGCCAACCCATTAAATTTGTTTGACAAACCATTCACAATAATACATGTTTTGTTAGTAGTAGCAAACTCCTGAAAAAATAATTAATACAAAACTAATTTAAAGAATATCTGTATATCTAATAACCCCCACAGATAACATTTTTTGCTGTTACTATGAAGATTTATAAATATGGAGCTTTCTGTGCCTACTACTGTCCTAATGCTATGAAGGCCTTTTATTTACAATGACTTCAGTGAGGGTTTATGTTAAAACAATTTATAAGATATTTAGACAAAATGCAAACCTCTTTGCTCACAGAAAGCAGATATGAGTCAACAGAAATGTCTCTGTGTTTTTGAGGTGACTATGTTGTTATTTAAATCTACCCTGCAAATGGTTAACAATCAAGAAAATTCAGGGCCAAATTATTCATGTTAGCTCAATGGAACTTATCTTTAAAATTGGCATGAAAATAAAAATTTATTGCAATGTAAAAATGCACGTGTTAGCTTGTTTAAGTGTAAGGCAATTTGAGCACAGGATGAGTGTGCTTGGTAGCTTGAGCTTGATTGTAATTAAAGTGATGAAGATGCTTTCTGTGAACACAAGGGCATGAGAAAGGATGCACTCAAACAGCATGCTTACTGGGCGAGCCCTCCTCCAGAATACCGTTAGTGGCATTGCCATTGATGGCGTGCTGCTTGGACAAGTGCGTTTCGTCACAATCCTCTTCTCCCAGAGCGGAGCGCACAAAACGACTGCAAATGTGACACAGAGAAAAATTTTACCTGTGCTCTCAAGCTAACTTTTGGAAACATGACTACTGGCTGTGGAAAAGAGAGGGACAGGGGGAGATTATGGAAACAAATGGAGGAGAAGGGGCCATACCACAGACGGAGAAGTAGCATGTTGTATAACTTCTCCTCACTGAGAGTGCGTGGGATGGTTATGAGAAAGGGTAGACCAAACAGGGGCGTACTGCTATGGTTATAGCCAGACTGCTTATACTTCTCTCGCAGGTGCACAGGAATCACCACATGCTCGGTGTCCTCTAGCCGGTTTACTCCAACCTCGAACCTATACAGAGGTAACATGCAGTCATGACCAATTTCACACAACTAATACTAAACCTTTCACCAAATAACCAAGAACAATGTATTAACAAGGGTTTCTGAACTAGTGGCTTAAATTTAAAAGTGTCAAGAGAGTCACGTCAAGGAGCTTTTATTGTCATTTCAACCATATATAGCTGTTGCAGTACACGGTGAAATGGTGCCACACAAGGGTGCCACACAAAACAAAAACAGAGCTAAGGATTTAGTAAGTAGTCCTAGCCACATAAAGTGCAACTGTGCAACCTGGTGCAAACAGTGCAAGACAAGACAAACAAGGCAGTGTGGGACAAAAGACAGAGCAAACAAAAAAAACAATAAACAGAAGACAATAAACACAGTAAAAAAAAGACAGTAAACAGAAACAGTGCTGACCAGTGTAAATACTGTATGTTATATACAGTGTGGACCTGATATAAAGTGTGGACTTAATATAAAAATTTATATCTAAAACTAAAAAAGTGCATCTGTCATAAATCACACAAAACAACTTCAACAGCTCATGTATTTGGGAAGTGCTAACTCAGTGAATAAGACTTTGGACTAGAACCGCCAAGCTGCCACTGCTGGGTCTTTGAGCAAGGCCAATATCCTTATATAACTCAGTTGTATAAATGAGATGAAGGTCATCTGCCAAATGCAATGAATTTATTAGCCCTAATTGCTATAAAACAGCTGCACAAACAGCCACGAGGATAAGGTGCTTGGGGGGTGTGATATATCTGTGATAAAATGGTGGATTCTATCTGCTACTAAACTAGATTGTGGTACCTCTAAACAGTTTATTAGGAATATATACATCTGGGTGTGATGCTGAATGGCATTAAACTGCTTTAAGGAACTGAACTAAAGCAGTAGTTCAGGTTCAGTAGTTGTTTTCTGATAGCAACTAAAAGACCATGATGTGTGACTAAATGCTGGCACCTCAACTCGAAGATACCATAAATTAATTTCAACTGACATGTTTTTACTTAACCTTGCCTAGGATTTCTTCCTACAAAGACTGCAGTGTATAAAGAGCCAATTTAATAGATGGAGTCTAAAATTATGCCCAAAGATGATAAAACCTTACTAGCCAAACATGATATCCTCACAGACTAACCATTAGGCTTTAGGATTGGTGTTGTTGAATAACTATGTGCCACTACAAATTGGACCGAAGCCTGATTATTTTGCAATTCAAAAACTGAAATGTCAAAACGTCACCATGGTATTAATCGGGTCACCACACTAACACTGTTGCAGTCATTTTTTTCCAAAGCATTGTCATGATTGTTTTCATTTCTGGCTAGATCGCTGACCATACTTACACATAGATATCATCCCTTTCCATTATACTGCTCAGGTTCTCGTTAGTTGCAAAGATTCGATGGAACCGGTGGTTGTAGATATCTGTGACAATCATCTAAAGAGCAACAGCAAAGCAGAGCAAATAATCTGTCAGAAATTAATGTTTCCCCTAAAACCAAGACATTGTGAAACCGTAACTGTGTACCTTCTCCGCAGGCACTCCGGACAGTAGCGAAAGAGAAGCACAGAGGTCTGAGATGTAGCCAACTTTGGGTACTGTCAGCTTGTACTGTGAAATGCAAGAATAAAGAGCAGAAAATTCTAGTAGATATTAAAAGTCTCTCTTCCAAAGCCAGGTTGTTTAGGTTTTTACTAATGAAATAAAATGAAACATCTAAAGATGTACCAGCTCCAGGTTAGACTCTGTTTTATGAAGTATTCAGACATTCTAAGAGGAGATACCAACTCTGTGGTCTTTGAGGACAACAACCCTCATCAATACACAATTGTCAGACTGTATATTTATAAATCACACCCTTTACTGTCACCCAAATGAGGATGAGGTTCCCTTTTGAGTCTGGTTCCTCTCAAGGTTTCTTCCTCTTCCATCTAATGAAGTTTTTCCTTGCCTCAGTCACCTCAGGCTCTCATTGTGGATAAATACAAACACGTTTAAATATTTCTGTATTATATTAATCTTTGTATGATATTACATTTCTTGTATTAGGTTTCTTATGTTCTGTAAAGCTGCTTTGTGACAATGTCCATTGTTGAAAGTGCTATAACAATAAATTTGAATTGAACAACTCGAAGATCCCTAGTTAGCATAGTCTTGCTATAGGTACAGCACATTTATTTTGCTTCTCCGCCAATTAGTTTGGCTCAGTAATACCTCTGAACCCGGGACTATCCGTATCCTGTCAACGTGTTTGTTTCCGTTTACCATAATCCCACAACACCAATGAAAAATTTAATATTCTCTTGGTATTACTGAGTGGTGAAGGACAGAATTTGGGATTTGCCACACCCAGATGGTAAATTTTCCAAGGCTCACAGGTCAAGCTGTTGCAAATTACTATAAATAATTTTTTTAGCCAATCAATAGTTTGCTCTCTCTGTATCTGACTGAATGATCTGGTTAAATTTGTAGAGCTGAGCCAAGTGCCACCTTTTGGTGGAAAAACACCAATTGTTTACCTGTGTGTGTTTGGTGTGGGGGTCCAGCCACACCAAGTAGACTTCTATTGTCCGTTCCTTCTTCATAGGCAGAGGAAGTGTTAGGTAACAGAACGGATCAAAAGTCACAGAGATCTTTGAACACACCGGGCAGACCAATGTAGACTTAAAGAGACCGTGAAAAATATCCACGATGATGGAGTCATTCCTCTTGATATGGTTCTCCCAGGCCTCTTCAGCTACTACCTGAGAAGTGAGCACTTTTCAGTGATTCAGTGTAAGCAGTACTAATGTGTGCACAATAACTACAAGGTGCTAAACACAATAGTATAAAAACCATAACAGTTATTTGGCATATTAAATAATGCATCAAGGTCCTATATTGTAAAAGCATGTTAAAAAAAATCTGTTACAAGTACATAATTTAAGCACCATGTTTAGCAGTAATTGGCAATAAGTATAATCTGAATTACTTATATTTGAAGAAAAAAAAAGTACTTGTAATAAAAAAAAAAAGGAAAAAATTCAAGGTATGATAATAGTCACTAATTTAATGTATGATTTTACATTTACTGCATTCAGCAGACATTCTTATCTCATTCTTATCTCGTTTTATACAACTGAGCTACAGAGGGTTAAGGGCTTTGCTCGGGGGCCCAGCAGTGGCAATTTAGTGGCCCTGAGATTTGAACTCACAACCTTTCGATCAGTAGTCCAACACCTTAACCACTAAGCTACCAATAGTGCTAGTCATTAATTAAAGATGTTTAGGATTTGTATGTTAAAATTTGATTACTAAGCTGCTGCTGCCTTGACATTATTGACATAACAATTCACAGCACACTATTAGAAGTATTGGGTCAAAACTGACAGTACATGTGAATTCATTCATCATATGTGTGATACATCGTATGTCAAGCTACCGATCTCATCATGCCAAGCCACACACAAAACCCCACAGAGCAAATCAAGAGACAAAGAGGAAATACACTGTACATTCATGAATAATGAATCTGCATCTGTTCTTATTTATGTAGTTTTTAACCGTTATTATTGATTAATTACTGAATAATTTCTAATCTGTTCTGGAGAGAATATCCAACGGTGCACGCATGTGTTTGTCTTTGTCACATAATAAACAACTATTAAGTAATTAGATTATGCAAGTGTTTGTATTAAACTTAAATCAATTATGAGAAGAATTTATAACGCAGAAACCTGCAGACTTTGCAAGGTACCTTGTCTGGTCTACTATCAGCATCTTTGAGTTGGATGTAGGGCTTCTTCCTGATGCGATTCAAGTCTTCATGCAAGCCGTCAAGAAGGAAGGCTAGCAGTTCGTGGGAGTCCTGTTGCTGGTAGCCTGAGAATTGAGGGGCAAAGCGCCCTACTTGGGTCTAAACGCACAGACAGAACACCATTTAACAACCACAAAACCTTGAAACTTGTTATAAAATACAACCCTTGCTTCCTTTTACTGCCAACAATTATCTATAAAACAATTGTTTATTATAGCATTCTAAAAAATTACAGACAAAACCATGTGAGCCCTACTCTATCTTTTCCACACACAAAAAACCCTAATACAAAGATGCCATGGTCAATCTTTATGAAGTTACCACAATAAAAAAAATATAAAAATACAAACAAACTCAAGACATTATCATTTGTTTGTTCTGTTCTAAAATATTTGACACTTTACCTTGAAAGGTCTAGGAGTGACGTAGCTGTTTTTGCCAGACCAGAGCTGTTTGATGAGCTCAGCATAAGCTTTAGCGATCTCTCCTTTCATTCCTAAAGTGTTGTCCTCATTCAGCTCATCCTGATATTTGTCCTTCAGGAAGTACTCGGTGAGCGGGGGAATATTACTCAAACACTGCAAGACAAACAACGGACAAACAAAAAGATCTATATTGCAAAATTACAGCAAAAACTCACAAAAAATACATAAAGGGGACAAAGTATACACACACACACATACACACACACACACACACTGCCTGCTTTCCCCCAAAACAGACTGGTTCAAGTGTCATCACAACACTCAGCAATACAAAACATCAATGTTCATCCTGCAGGTCCCTGCAGTGCCACTTTTTGCTGAAACCACTAATTCATGCTTGCTGAGGAAACATTACAGTATCCCTAGTTTTTTCCATACTCTTTAAACACTGCAGTCCATCTTCTAGAACATTCTTTCATACTGTACTGTTTGATTTGCATGCACACCATCAGAAGGGAGACAGCTAAACTAACAGACTGCTAGTAATTTATAGATTCCCCTATTCACAAATTGTATAAAATCACTTTATTCCTTAAATATCAATTCTTAAAAGTTTGAAATGATCTTTGTGTAAACACACTCACTAATTTGAGTGTTTCTCCTCATTATGAAAACATTATTTTTCCTTAATTTGGTAATTCCATAATTCGTACTCTTAATACGTATCTTTCAACTAGATATGTGAACACAGAGTACCCTTAAAATTAACTTCAGGCACTTAATAATTCGACCTCGAGGACCACCGTGGTACCTTTAAATATTACTCAAAAAGCTAATCATAACTGCATATCTATATTCTCTACATTACATGCATCTCCCCTGGTTAAAAAAAAAAACATTGCTAAAAGCTATAAAAATGCATCTTGATGTCATAAGAGCAATGACAAAGAAAAAATGAAAAACAGGTACTGAGAAGGTAGTAAATGATTTCATGAGGTGACTGCATGACCTACCTGTGCAGCAGAGTTCATGAAGCAGGTATTGCCCAGGTTGGAGAGGCCACACAGGCCTGCTTTCTCACTGTGCCTACTCTGGTCCGAGTACTCGTAACTGCTATAGGGAGGGTAGGATGAAAGGCTGTAGCTAGAGTTTTTCACACTGCAGTGCAAGAAGTGCCAGGAAAGACAAAAAGACAGATGGGGGAATACAAGAAAAAAAAAATTAGAGGAAGCATGAATCCAAGTGCATGGTCCAAAAAGAAGCTGCATCACATCATAAATAAACCGCTGACTTGAGCTTCCTGTTCCCATAAACAAATATCCAAATCCTATTATTTTAAAAGCTTATCCATCTAAATGCCTGAACATCCTACAATCCAAACTGCCATCCAATGCACACAATAACATAAGCTCAAACATCAAATCTGGCATGCTCAGTGACTACAGTCTGCAGTCCAAGTCTCGTACGTCCTCCCCGCCAAGGCCCCAGTGAAAGCACATGGTTTTGCAGCAGACCTCTGGGTGCAGTGCACGCCTCGCTCCCATTGATCTGGCTGTGTGGTGTCCCCGCTCAGCACTCTCTCGAGCCTCTCCGGCCTCAGGCACCACCAGCAGCACAGGAGCATCTCCCCTCGGCCGCCATGCCCCCACAAACATGCACAGAGAGAGAGGGAGAGAAAGAGAGAGAGGGGGGAGGTGGAGGGAAAGAGGGGAAAGGGGAGGAGAGGAAGTAGACAGCAGCTCCCAGTTACTGCTGAAGCAGGGAAGCTCTGCAGGCCAGTAGTGTCATCCGAGCTTGTCCTGTCCCTCCCGCTCCAAACAGGAGAGATGGAGAAAGAGAGTGGAGAGGGAAGGGGGAGGAAGAGACCTGGGGGGGGGGTGATATTTATAGAACAGAAGCAGAAAGCTAGTAAGGCAGCTTCAGTAGCCGCCGGGATGATCAGCTAGAGGGGAGGGGGAGAATTAAAGAGAAAGAGAGAGAGAGAGAGAGAGAGAGAGAGAGAGAGAGAGAGAGAGAGAGAGAGAGAGAGAGAGACAGAGAGAGACAGAGAGAGAGAGAGAGAGAGAGAGAGAGAGAGAGAGAGAGAGAGAGACAGACAGAGAGAGAGAGAGAGAGAGACAGAGAGAGAGAGAGAGAGAGAGAGAGAGAGAGAGAGAGAGAGAGAGAAAGCACAAGAGAGGGAGAGAGACAGAGAGACAGAGAGAGAAGGTTGCGGTATGCTAAGCAATCCAGGTGCTAAGCACTCCGGATGAGACTATGAGACTTGGGACGGCACTCTTGTTGTGTGACTAAGCATTTCTGTGGAGTGCTACAATCCAATATAAAGAGAAGAGAAGCCTGTAATTGAGCACACTACCCCAAACACAGCACTGCAAAGAGCACAGAAAACAGTGTGAAGGTCATAAAGACTGCAGAGTTTACAGAGATAAAAAGCTCACAAAGACAGAATGATGGAGAGAGTCACTGGGGGGAAATGAGCAGTGGGCAAAGATAAAGAGCAAAGATGCAGAAAAGGGGGGGGGGGAACTATGACAAAGAAGACAAAAAGCACTGTTCTGTACGGTTCTGCATCACCACCAGATGCATGGTTAATTATTTATTAGATGCTACTTTAGCACAAACGTGCCATCTAAGACAGACACAACATCTGCAATTTTATTCTATACAATTACAGGCTGTAATATTCTGCCTACATAGTCACTGTTACAAGCAGATGAAGGAGAATCCAAACAATTAACACTTGCTATTTCCCCCCCACACACATACTGCAAATTCATCGGGCAAATGGGTTGTGAAAAGATGACCGTAAAGAGGAGGACGTGCTGAATATTTAACGCACATTTCAAACAGATTTGCTAAACAAGATGCTGCATAATGATGCTGTGCTGAGAAGGATACACATCAGAAGAGATGCATGCCGTGTCATCATTCAGTCCCTGTTCACTGTATATAATGCACTATTTGGAGCGTAGCCATTTTCACACTGTCTGAATTCTAAGTGGACAGATCAGACTCCCTACATACAGATGCACACGGAGGTCACACTGAAGTATCAAAAAACAAAGCAACTTCCTTCAGTTTGAAATTTACTGGTCAGAATGGATACTAGTGCAGTTTTCAGACACTACAGCTGTCAAAGTTCTGAGGTCTTGGACCACAGTTATCACAGTATTATGCTTTTTTTTTTTTTAATAAGGATGGTGAAGAACAAAACCAATGCAACTCTCTTTTACTGAAATACTATTTTTCCTCTCTCTGAATGATTTAATCATTTGGTGGATTGCTTTTGTCCAAAGCCTTGCTTTAGGACCCAACAGATGCAGCTAGGCAACACAAAACTTTCCCAACTTTAAATCAGCATTTAAAAAGCTTTAATCTCTGAGCCACCACAGGCACCAATAACACTAAAATCTACCGTACAGTCGACCGCTAATCCCTCTGTTTTGTGAATACAACATTGTTTCTTTGTGAGCTTTATTGTTTTTTATATGCATACTCTCTATTATGATAATGCAAACATAGAAAACATAGAAAGGTCATCTAAAAAACTAGGACGAATTATAATCGGCTCATGAGGGCAGAAATAAATTATTCACATTATTCATTGTCTACCTTTTCCAGCATCTGATTATTATTATTATAGCCAATGGGTAGTGTATAAAAGCAACATCGGTATGATATCTGGAAAACACTACCCACCCAAGTCTATGAAACGTGTAGCCTTGACCTGATTTATTGAAATTTTGTTGTACCTGGATCTGGGTCACATTATCTAAGCCTGGTATCAGCAAATATTTAGAAATCTATTAGACCAAAGCAAAAACAAACAAAAAAATCTAAATCTAAAACTATTATATAAAACAGCTAGTATGAGAGTACATTTATAAGTATAAGGTGTAGATTTATTGTGTACTTAGGGGATGCGTGACAATTTTCACTAATCAAACATGAATCTCATTTACAACAAAACACTGATTTAGCTCATCTGTATATTTTTGTTTATACTATAGTGAACCACAAACACAAAGGAGTGAACCTGTGCTTCACTTAACAGCCTTTACACAGACTACAAATTACATTTGCAGCTTTAAAGCTTCTTTTAAGTATCATATTACACTATATAAAACTATTACATACACATGAAGCCTGTGAGACAAAGAAAGGTAAAGTTGGTTATATTAGAGAGCATATATGGATTTACCCATCCTCGGCATTTTGTTAATTCATATATTCATATTTACCAACAGCTTAGTTAGTCGTGAGAAAAAAAAAGTCCAAATAAAGATATATGAAAACAAGGAGGTTCCTTTAAAATAAAAGAGGAAAGTGTCCTTGTGTACTCTTATACAGCACGCTGTTGAGTAGAGACTTCCATAGTTTCAAACCAACAACCTACATTTATAACTCCTAACTTGCTACTGTCCTAGCTGACAACACTATCCACTAGTTAATGTAGCCATGTAAAATGCTTAAACGGACAGCTAACCAGTTAACACTGGTGGATCCTTGAGCAAGAAGCCCACAACTGTTCAAGTGTATCCTGTTGTACATGTAGGGTTATTTAGTAAAAAGTTGACCCTTAATTTAAAGATAGTCACCTGGAACAAGTTGCTGAAATATCACATTTTTCAAAATGCATAAGTTGCTAATACATGGTAAAATTAGAAAAAACTAATCATTGTAAAGTCATGAATTTAAAACAGGAATACAATTAAAAACAATAAAATTGTTTTTACAGCAATCCTACAGATAGCATTCATACAGAAAAAGTGGTGATATATAATGTGGCCTTCTCAAATGCAGGCAAAATGGTGAAAAGCGGTGAAAAAGAGCACTTCAACTGTGTTTAGTTGTAGATATTGATGTTATCACTTCCTGAGGTTTGGTGTCAGCATGCAGTTTTTTAGAAGGGCAAACACACACAAACTAGTGAATTAGTGAACTAGTGGACACTACAAGCTAAATCTAAACCTGAGAACACTTAAGCACAGCTCAGAGGGTCGGTGTGTGTGCTGATTAAATATAATCCTCATTTCCAAAATCTGCTGATTCTTAAAATGTCATCATTTCTTTCTGTTGTCCAAGGTTATAGATGTACTTTAAAAACATAAGTACCTCACATACATGGTATGAATGAAATTCTTTTTAAAAAGGCTGCCAATGCAAATCAATCCTGAGATCCTGAGATACAAAAGCCACCCTTAAGCTCCAATTATGTCCAATTAAGTCCATACGAGATACCATACAAATAAAATTAAAGGTAGCATTTGAGGCAAAAGGTAAAGTACCATCTTTTTCGAAAGACAAATAAAAATAAAAATAAAAACACTTAGGTTGAGGGCAATTTTTTTAATTAGACCTTCTTTAATCTAGACCAACAACCGACAATAAAGGCTTCTTCTCTTTAAAAGTGGCTCATGTAATAAACACAATAAGAATAAGCATTTTTTATTTGATTTCACCAGTAGCGACAGAGCGACACAAAGACGTTAAAGAAAAAAGCTTGTAAGAGGAAAGACTGTCTCTGGATTGTGTTTGAGACTATAACATTTTCAGTTCCAACATTTAGCGTTCTTTCAATTCCAAGATGGCGCCACATGAGCGACAGCCAGTCATAGCAGCTCTGACTTCCTTTCTGCTTTTAGTTTTAAAAGCTTTTAGATTTAGTTTCTGGGCATGTTTTTTGTATTTTTATGCACTTTATCAAACCCTTATCCAACTAAACAACTAACGGGTCCAAGCTGGTAATCTTTGCAGTATGCCAATGTGCTCTTTTTTGGACTATTTGGAATTCCCTCAGGAGACCCCTTCAGTCACGGCTCCATTGTTTACACCGGGGATCAGCTGTTAGCTCTAAGTTGCGCCGGACTTCTCTACGGGCAGAAACCAGAGATTCCTTCAGAGATACAGAGAAGGGAAAGAGGCTGCAGAGCAGGACTGAGACACAGGGAGAGGAAAGTGAGGTATATACCATGTTAACCAATAGGATGAATGAGCTAACGGCGCTAACCCAGCTGCAGAGAGAATACCGGGAGTGCAGCCTTATGTTTTTTACTGAGACATGGATAAATGATCTCACATCGGTCTCACTGGTAAGTCTGGGTGGTTTTAAAAGTGTACGGGAAGACAGAAAAGTTGCGGCGAGCAGTAAGAAGAAATGAGGGGGCCTGGCGGTGTTATTAAACGAAAAGTGGTGCAACCTAGTGCACATCAGTGTTAAGGAACATCACTGCACCAAAGACATTGAGTTACTCGCTGTCAGCTGCATGTAAGTTATTACACAGTGTATTAACTCAGTTACAGAACCGGCACAGACAGTCTCTCCTTCTCATCTCTAGTGACTTTAACCATGCCTGACTATCTTCCACTCTTCTTTAATCTTGAATTTTGCATTATATTAATCGTTATATTATTCTTTATAGTAACCTTTTGTTCTATGTTTATGTCCTGTAAAGCTGCTTTGAGACAATGTCAATTGTAAAAAGCGCTATACAAATAAACTTGAATTGAATTGAATCTTCCTAAAATCACACAATCCATTCAATGCCATACCAGAGACAATAAAACACAAGACATAAACGCAAATGCAAAGGATGCATACAGCTCCTTTCCCCTACCCCTCTGGGCTGTTTAAATCACAACCTTGTCCGTCTGCTTCCTGAATACACACCAAGAGTGAAGAGAGAACCAATACAGAAAAATTCTGTGAAGATCTGCTCCCTGGAGGCCAGTGAGAGACTGGGAGACACACTGCAGCGCTCATGGACAGGACATTGATTGGCTTACCCACTGCATCACAGATTATATAAATATCTGTGTGGAGAATACTGTACCATCTAGAAGGGCACAGTGTTTCTCCAATACAAACCCTTGGTGACCCATGAGCTCAAAGACCTGCTAAACAAGAAGAAGAGGGCTTTTACTTCAGGAGAAGGTGAGGTATGAATTAGGGAAGATAAAAACAAGAAAGGTTGAAGTTCCAGATGGAATCAGCACCAGACTGCTCAGGGAAATGTGGGGTGGTCAGATACATTAATCTGAGCCTCAGCCCGGAGAAGGTCCCAGTCCTGTGGAAAATTTTCTGTGTGGATCCAGTAACAAAGACTGCAAACCCCAGGGAGCTGAACCACTTCAGACCTACTGCCTTAACCTCCCACCTGATGAAGACCATAGAGAGGATCATCCTTGGTCACCTCCACTCCTTAGTGAGCACAATGCACAACCCACTGCAGTTTCCATATTGGCCTGGCATCGATGTGGACGAAGCATTGATCCACCTGCTGCCCCAGGCACTGACTCAACTGGAGACCACCGGGAGCACTGTGAGAGTCCTATTCTTTGGCTGAAAGACTGCTGAACGGGAAGCTTGAGCGGTCGGGGGTGGATTATCACCTGGCTGCATAACAGTATGTAAGGTTGCGTGACTGTGTGTTTGAGGTGGTAATCTGCTGCCCTGGGGCTACCCAGGGCACGGTGCTCTCCCTGTTCCTTTCCACCTGCCACCTACAAATGTTCTCAGATGATACAGCCATAGTTGGATGTGTAACTGATGGGAATGACTAAGAATAAAGAGATGTCATCAAAGACTTTCTTGAACGATGTGAGTGTAACTACCTGCACTTGAACACCAGTAAGACAAAGGAGATGGTAATTGACTACCAAAGAAGAACACCGTTCCACATGCCAGTGACTATCCAAGGCTTGGACATGGAGTTGATGGATAAGTTCAAGTACCTAGGTGTCCACTTAAACAATAGATTGGTCTGGCTGGATAACACTGATGGCTCTGTACAAGAAGGGCCAGAGTCACATTCACCTGCTGAGGAGACGAGTGTCCTTCAGAGTGTGCAGGAGTAATTTTTAAATTACCTTATCTTCTACCACTCTTGCAGTCTTTTCCTACAGACTTGTAAAGTTTGTGAATGAGAGTGAAAAAAAAGCAGCTGTATATTAATTACAGATTTATACTCCATGGTAAAACTCAACAAATGTCTTTCTTTGACTATTTAGAGAGACTATGTATATATTTGTGAATTTCCCTCTGGGGTTAATAAAGTGATATATCTGATATCAAAGAACCAGAGGAAAGCCAGGCTGATCTTGGGAGCTCTTATATCCAAGTGTCACTAGTAGGCTACAGCAATTCAGTGTGACTGCCTTAACTTCCACATACTGTATCTTCATATGGATTAAGCAGTGATACACTGCAGAGAAACCAGCACATACACAGACACTCCAAACTGGCCAAAAGAACACACACAAGCTCTGTCCCAATACTCCAAAATGTTCCCATCCTCCTTTCCCTTGTGCACTCCAGCAAAACAGCTAAAAAATAATGAAGACATCAGCCTTACTATAAAGCGTTTGCTAAAATTTTGCTGCCGATGCAGAAAACTGTCATCACTGAACGGCGGAGGATGAGGGAAAGGAGGTTATTTGGCGTGCTTAGCTGGTTCTGAAGTGCACAAACACACACAAACCCATGCGGTCTTTGGGTATGTTGTCGACTATTAGACCCACCCTCCCATAAACCCCTCCCACTAAACCACGCCCAATTTGGCGCTTACTTCCTGCTGCTGAAGCTGCTGTTATGATTGTTTGTGAGAGATGAAGGGGAGATCTTTGGTAAAGCAGAGAGATTTGAAGCACCAGATGACCTTCAAAAGATAAAGAATATCATGAGTTAGAAGAAATTAAAGCAAAGCCTTTACAGCTGTTCTTCTTTTTGTATGTATATAATGAAATGAGTTATGGAAGCAACTTAAGCAAAGTATAAACAGAGCGTAGCAGTTATGCACAACATGACAAACAGTAAGAAGGAAAGAGATGGAGAAAAAAATGGGTAGCAGAAGCTGTACATGATCATGGGGCTGTAAGATGGCTTTTGAGGTTCTTATAATCATGGAACGGTAATACACTAGAAACGTATGATTTCATGGTATAGTTCCTGTATTAGTATTTAGATTCCGCTAAATAAACACCCACACAGAAGATGAGAGAGACAAACATGTTGATTTGGGATGATTAAAAAAATGTTTTTTTTTTTAAAAAAAAATAAATAAATAAATCGCTTACTTTGGCGTAGTGGAACCTCGAGGCCAAGTTCCGTCCTCATTCTTCTGCTCTATAACAAGAACCTGCAAAGAAAGTCACACATAATTCAGCTGAAGTTTTGAAGGTTTTGAAATTATCTTCGATACACAAATACTTGTGATCTGCTTAAGGCATTTTCCCCTTAATTCAGGGCTTGCAGCCTGTAACATAAAACACAGATAAAATGTTCTAATCCAGTCCAACAGATAACTGAAACATTTTCAATAAAAACAGACTTGTGGCTTGTCACAAGGTTACCTAAAATTGACTTTTACACACTTTCATAAATGTTGAGCTACAGAATCTAGACATCTTTCTGGACCAACTTTAGATGAACAGCTAGGACACACACCCCTGCTGCTTACAGTCACTGTCCTTTACATAACCAGCTGTCCTTTTACCAGTCATTTCAGAAACATCGGAAAACACTATTGTGGACCTTTTATAATGTGTTAAATGTAGGACTGACTACAGCAACACTAACGTGAAACGCAAAGGGTAAAGGTGACATAAAAACTAAAGGTAGCTCATCAAAAAGCATCAGAAACATTACAGTGCATGCTTTTAGATAATAATGAATAACACAGCAGTGTGACAAAGCTGAAGGGCATTAACATCATAAAGTTGATTATTTTCTTATAATAATATAAGTGCTGCATTCCTTTTTTTAACAGCATTTTGCCAAAACATAAAAGTGTAAAAAAAAGATAGAATATTTATAGTTACACCTGAGCTGTAAACAGCCGCTCCCTCACATCTCTCATAAAGTTCGAAAAAATACTGTGCTTGATACAGAGAAACTGAAAAGATAAAAAAAAGTTAAGAAAAAAAAAGGTGGACTCACCCACCCTTTATACAGCTTTAGACTTGACTAAACATCTACTCAAAGAAATAAAATATTTTTTAATAACATTTTTTTTTTTTGTCAAGTAGAGGATGTAGGCCATAAAAGTCCCTACGAATAACGGTTATATAAATTAAAATGATGTGCAACACCGCTAGCTGAAAGAGTGACATGTCTCAGCAATACAGAAATTATTCTCAGTCACTTTAAGACACCACAATCTCCATCGTGAACAATGCAATGTTTGGTTAGTACTGTAGGTTTCATTGCTCTGTACCCAGGAAAAAAAGATGCATCATTTGTGCTACTAGTGCATCATTTTTATTTTCAATTTCTTTTATATTTTTCATACCTGCCCCTGGTAAAGTCCAGCATCCTGAATAGTGCTGTCCGGTTTGTTCAAAGGCTCAAAGGTGTTACTCATATATTTGTTCCACAACCTTGTCTCCTTTTCATCAGGAATGCTGAACAGTTTGCGCATCTCCTTTTCGATAGCGTCTGTGAGGGACAAGTCTCATATTATGCATCTGTGAATTCAGGCATGCTATGTAGTGTGTCTAGACAAAGTTGTTGAAAATTCAAAGTAATCTTTATACACTGGAGAGAGATTCTGACTTCTATCACTGTTTTCATATTAATGATGATAATATTAACCTCCACGACTTTAACACTGTTCGGATTTTATGAAATCATTTTCAACCTTGAGTCCCATTAATTCAGTTTTAAACTACAATGTGGAAAGCATTCATGAACAGTCTGAGCCTTTGTAATTTCATTTTTACAGGTAATTTAGAACAGTTTGGGTGGGGGGTGTTCCCTCTGAACACAAATCGCTATCTGAGCTAAAGAAAGAGAGATTCAGCAAAATGCCACCCATTAGCTTGGATGACATTAACTATGGGTGTTGGGTTTAAGTCAGCAAATCACAAAAACTTACCTATTGTGTCCGCTTTACTAAAGCGTCTAGTGATGACATTGTCCATGTTGCTGTCTTCACATAGCTTTAGCTCAGTAAGGTAGACCTCCACTTTGCAGTGCTTCACAAACATCCCCTGCTCAACCACCTACAGAGAGCAGAACCAAGATGTCAACAGGGAAATGAACAAATTGTTTGGAAATTAGATATTAATGGCCAACTATAGAAATTGTTTTGAAATAAGGAAGTGCAATAAAAAAAAACAGTATACATGTAGTCACTGCTCTAGAACAAGACCTGTACTGAAACACAAAAATGAGAGACGCTTAATTTAGCAACCATGCACAGAGACAGCTGAAGAGTCCCCTACTATTTATTTCACACCACTCCTCCACAAGTGAAGCAACAAGCTATAAGGATAAACTGTCACTTGTTCTTGGTTTGCATTTGCCATTATCAACACAGTCAATGTATATACATTAACCCCATGACTCCTACCACTCTCAACTGAGCAAAATGATTTGACTTGACTCATGTCTGCAATACTAGCTCTAGCACACCTTCACTCACTCCCTGTCTCTCTCCCTCTCTGACCTCAGCCAGCATTCCTCCTCTTTCCAAATGAGGACACACAAACGCAGGTGCCTTGAATTAGCCTCTAGGCTACATCAAGCACCAGCCAAAACGCTAAATCCAATCGGCCCTCCGTGTACAACTAGAAGCCACCAAAAGTGAGGAAAAAAGAATGAACCTCTTGCATGTTGTGCCCAGCAGATCGCTCCATGTAACATTGCAGTCATCCAGAGTCCCTCTTAAAATAGAAACGCACAGGCTATTTGATACCCCTGTGACATACATGGCTAAAAGGGGAGGAACAATCGAGGCTAAAGAGAAACTCCAGAAACAGCCATGATGCCATGACTGGGTACGTTTAAATAATCAACATGGCCATCTATTATACTAAAATACAGAATAAGGAAGTACAATTTGTGGAAGTAATGTAGAAGGACAGAAATGCGTGTTATGACGTGACTTATTGTAAAGTCAAAAACATATTTTGGTAATAAATAAAATGAGCATGTGAGCAACTGCTAGATGTAGCTCTTAATACTTTAAAACTGAGGTGAATGGAAATGGCTCTGTGGAGAACTATATCAACAACACAATCTCACCAGCCTTCACTCAACATCACACAAACATCCTCATTAAACACGCCCAAAGCAATAGTAAAGCATACAGAGCTTTTCCTCCACACATTAATAAAACATATGTGTACGCCTGCACAGATAAAAACGTACCTTTCGCGCAATTGGTTCCTGGCCCTCAGTCAGCCCATACCAACTCACTAACTTATTCCAGCCCTCAGTAGGCACAAGAATGTAGTCCAACTCATCAATAAGGTGCTCTTTAATGTCAAGAACGTCCCCATCTAAAACAGTACAAGACAGAGACAGGCGTTGGTCAAATGTGTGGCTAACAGTGTATACTTTAATGAAATACTTAGTTGCATAAGAGTAATGTGATTGATATATGATTATACAGCATACATCATTTTATTATTAACATATGCAAACTCATTTGTGGCACAACATCAACGTTCTCAATGTAAACATAAAAACAAGCAGCTCTTTTCCAGGAAATCAGAATCTTGGGCTGACCTTTAAGGAGACCCGAGTTGTCCACTGGTCCAGGGTAGACATTCTGATCTCCCATCTGGTACTTATCCCAACTGTCAAAGCCCACATATTTCTTCCACTGCTTAAACCAGTGACTGTCTATTAAGTACCTGTTTAAAAAAAAACAAAAAAAGTTACATTTATATAGTTAAATCCCTACATGAAGGAAAAAGTAAAGTGAAATACATGATAATATATTTCATTGTAATATCCATAAAAACAAGCAAAGAAGATTATAGTTTATTCTTATCTGTATAGCAAATACCAAATGCTGTAATTCTACACACTTTAACCACTCGGTAAAACATACATGTAGATGCATTCAGTAAACACATGACCTAAAGCAGCTCAGTACATTACATAAGAATTAGATTCAGAATCAGTTTTATTGGCCAAGTGTGTTGATGTTGACACACAAAAGGAATCTTTGTAACTAAAAATGTCTACAGACATGAATAACTATACAAAGACAAAACTATACAAGACAAGTTCTATACAAGACAAGACAATCAGACGATGAGATACAACATAGACAGTACATATATGACTAATCAGTTATTCCATAAAGTGTGAGAAGTGCATGGTAGTGCAAATAACAATATTGTGCAATATTATGCTTTTTGTGTGTAACATGTACGGATGACGTGATGACTGACGGTTCAGTTCTACGTGTAGATTGTCACACGGTGCAATCAGATACAATCTGTCTATGAGGACAGCCATTTCTAAAAAGGCTTTTATGATAATTGAGATCTCTGATATATGAGCTCTTAATATAATATCCATCAAAGCGACTGATATTAGACAGATCAATATGATACTTGAGTTAATCTGAGCTGTTGCTGCAATTCTACAGTTACAGTGCAGCTTCAAGTCCATAAAACATATGAAGACGCAGTCAGCCAGCACCATCATCCGTCCCAGTCCTGAAGCAGCTCATCAGCACACACGTCAACATGTCGGTCTGCTTTAACACATCATACAGCTTTAGTTAAAGTGGTGATGAATCAGGGGTGTCAGAGCAGCCAAACTTCACAGCTGAAATCTTCCTTAATTTAAAGTCACGGTCCCTGTATACGAGTGTTTTAGGTCAGGACAAGGTGGTTCATGTGAAAGATTCTGATGGCAGGTGCCAATCTCTCGTCTCCACCCTGGCTGGTCATGACAGACGTAGCTAACGTTAGCACAGTTAGCTAATTTGGCAACTGGCTACAAGCTATAACGCCTTTTAGGCACAGAGTTTAATGAGTTTAGTAGGTATTTTTTTAAACAAACAGCAACACTAATCTTGTTCGGTTAGTGGGAGTTAATTAAACCTTACAAGCAGGAAAACAAACACTTTCACTGTTTGTGTTAACGAACGCTCAGGCCGGCTAAGCTAACAGCACCGTTAGCTAGCTAGCTGTCAACACGAGACGTTCTGCTGATTTATCCGCTAATGTCGCGCTTGTCATCACATGACTCGGGCTGCCGAAGCCTACAGAACTCCCAGGGAAGCGTGTTGTTAAATTCTCACCAAGTGTCTCCTTTCCGGAGCTGAGTTTTGAGCAGCGTAGCGACGTCTCCTCTCTGAGTATCCAGATCAGCTACTCCTCCCTCCGCCATCTTTCCGTACACCCTTGCCCCACTGCATCATGGGAAAGGAGGAGCGTCACAGTCTTACGTCAACGTGAACGAAGACACCCATTTCTATGGAATAAAAACACTGTCAATAATAATCCTACGTAATTCACAGTTAATGTTTTTTGTGGAGTTGGATCCCAAAATTTACCGCCACGACAGTTTACAGATACGAGATTTTGTGTGTTTGTTTATGGCATAAAAACACTGTCGATAATAATCGTACGTAATTCAAAGCATTGTGTGTAAATTTTAATTTAGTTGTGCGTAATTTAAAACTATTGTACGTAATTATGTTTTTTTGTGGAGTTGGATCCCAAAATTTACCGCCACGACAGTTTACAGATACGAGATTTTGTGTGTTTGTTCAAATACAACTCCAAAATGTACGACTATGACAGTTTACACACACAACGCTTGTTTTTACAACACCTCTTTTTCACACACGAAAACGGTCTGCGAAACAACTGTCAAAAATACGTCATCACGTTCACAGGCATTACTATCCGAGGGAAGATGAATCGATTCCACGAAGTGTGCATGCGCCCCGCCCTCTTCTAAACCACTCATAGAAACCACTGGTGCCGAAATGGCGGGTTAGTTATCACTAATTACAGAGAGAATTTTGTGCTAACACTTTAAAATAATGTTTTTTATTTTATTTCTTGACTTTTACAAGGCATTTGATACTGTTGAACATACTTTTTTATTTGAAATCTTAGAGTTTTTAGGTTTTGGGAGTAATTTTTGTAAAATAATTAAGATGTTTTATACTGACATATAGTTCTGTATCCCTGAATCCTAGTATAACTCCTAGGTTTGAAGTGCTCTGCAGTATTAGGCAGGGATGCCTGATTTCTCCCAAACTGTTTATTCTAGCCACTCAATCACTTATATTACTCATTAATCATAACGCCGATTTGCATGGGATCTAAAGGAATTTAAAATAGTCAATTTGCAGACGACACAGCAATCCTTTTAAAGAATAAATTCATGGTTGATGTTGCCCTAAATTCAGTCTCGATTTTCCCTAAAGCTTCAGGATTTACCCTTAATATTAAAAAATGTGAGCTACTTCCCATTCACTCATCAACGGACTCTATCATCTCTTCAATTTAGGTTAAAGACGAAGTGAAATATTTAGGAATAGTTTTATCTAAAAATGCTATTAGAAGAGAAGACGTTAACTTTTCTAACCAGTTAATAGATATAAGGAAATCTTTGAGCTATTTCCAAAATAATCTATCCATGCCACTCCCTGTATGTTTCTACAGTTAATGTTAAGAAATCTAATTCGATCGTTTTCCAATTTCTGTGGAAAAACAAAACTCATTATATTAAGAAATCACAGCTTTTTAAAGACAATGATATGGGTGGTATTAAAGGACATTCAAGATTAATTGGTTGAAAACATATCGGTGGCTTAGTGGTTAGCACGTTCGCCTCACAGCTCCAGGGTCGTGGTTCGATTCCCTATGCTATTACTTATACTGCTTAGTTCATCTTGCTTCCGTATTAGTTAGTAGTATTAAGCTCAGTGTTAATGCAGTACTACCTATTACTTCCTGCATAGTCACTCGTTACCAACAGACCATTATTTTAAAGCGTTAGCACAAAATTCTCTCTGTTATTAGTGATTTCAAATAAAAAAGTATGTTCAACAGTATCAAATGCCTTGTAAAAGTCAAGAAATAAAATAAAAAACATTATTTTAAAGTGTTAGCACAAAATTCTCTCTGTTATTAGTGATAACTAACCCGCCATTTCGGCACCAGTGGTTTCTATGAGTGGTTTAGAAGAGGGCGGGGCGCATGCACACTTCGTGGAATCGATTCATCTTCCCTCGGATAGTAATGCCGGTGAACGCGATGACGTATTTTTGACAGTTGTTTTGCAGACGTTTTCGTGTGTGAAAAAGAGGTGTTGTGAAAACAAGCGTTGTGTGTGTAAACTGTCATAGTCGTACATTATGCAGTTGTATTTTAACAAACACACAAAATCTCGTATCTGTAAACTGTCGTGGCCGTAAATTTTGGGATCCAACTTCACAAAAAACATAATTACGTACAATAGTTTTAAATTACGCACAACTAAATTAAAATTTACACACAATGCTTTGAATTACGTACGATTATTATTGACAGTGTTTTTATTCCATATATTAAGCTCAGTGTTAATGCAGTACTACCTATTACTTCCTGCATAGTCACTCGTTACCAACAGACCATTATTTTAAAGTGTTAGCACAAATTTCTCTCTGTTATTAGTGATAACTAACCCGCCATTTCGGCGCCAGTGGTTTCTATGAGTGGTTTAGAAGAGGGCGGGGCGCATGCACACTTCGTGGAATCGATTCATCTTCCCTCGGATAGTAATGCCTGTGAACGTGATGACGTATTTTTGACAGTTGTTTCGCAGACCGTTTTCGTGTGTGAAAAAGAGGTGTTGTGAAAACAAGCGTTGTGTGTGTAAACTGTCATAGTCGTACATTTTGGAGTCGTATTTGAACAAACACACAAAATCTCGTATCTGTAAACTGTTGTGGCGGTAGATTTTGGGATCCAACTTCACAAAAAACATAATTACGCACAATAGTTTTAAATTACGCACAACTAAATTAAAATTTACACACAATGCTTTGAATTACGTACGATTATTATTGACAGTGTTTTTATTCCATAATTTCAGCCAATCGTCGGCAACATCGAGACTTCGAAGAGAAATGATCTGATTGGTGGGAGTACCCTGTACCCTAAGTACCCTGGATGCACTAGATAGCTTAGCGCTAGCTAAACGGTACACATCAACATTGCGCTCTGAATGCAGAGAGTCGATTCCTATTCGAAATGCAGAGAATCGATACATTTGACTCCAAGAGTCAAGTACGAAAGTCACTTTAGAAAGAGGCCGTGCATTATTATATATCATTTTATATATATATATATATATATATATATATATATATATATATTCTTTTGTAGTGATAAAGACATAGTTTTCTCGTTATCTCGACATAACAATAGTTGTATTGTCGTAATAACGACATAATTTTCTCGTGATCTCGGCATAAAAGTAACCTTGCTATGCTTTTATCATCTGTAATGTTTAACCGTAAGATTTTTGTCATATTGTTTATGGGAAAAAAATAAAGGATTAAATCAGAATTAAAAAGAATTAAATTACTTTCATAAATGTTATATCAAAAGAGTTGATTCCTTTGGGAATAAATATTTGACTCAAAAGCTTTGGAATTGAGTCAGAGTCGACTCTTAATACCAATGCCTAAAATTAGACTGGGAAGCTCCTAAGAAGGCTGGTATTGACCTATAAGCTTTTGGCAGTACTTTCAACTCTCAAACATGAATGTGCTACTGCTCTAAATATATAGGGAACAGCGTCAAGGTTCAAGTAGTGTTCATCCATTAGCTTGTAAGCTAATATATAATGTGATTTGGTGTACATACACTCACTGGACATTTTAACTTCAACATCTGCACAGCTGCTCATTACATTCAGTTAATGTTCACTTCAAAAATACAGAAAACAGATGATCGCACTTGACTCTCACTTCTGTTTCAACCTACTGTCACTATATGTTTGTTTCCCACATCATTCCATTCAATATTGCCTCATTCTAATGTTTAATGTGATCATTTACTGCAGCTCTTGACCAGAACTCTTGATCTGCATGATTTTTGCATGAATGAGCAGTAATACAGTTGTTTATATTAAAAGCATATAAAGTCAATTGTTATTTATTATCAAACTGTTCTACACATTATATACATGCTGTAAACCAAATTAATTAATGTAATTGTTGCATCAGTTCTAAGCCATTATGACTGAGAGGTTATCCCAGTAATCTCCAAAGTATGCAGAAGTCAGGTAGACGTACATATTGTAGTATTGTATATTGTAGTTTACAGTATTTGTCTTGTCAAAGTATTCCATGCTTAAATGTATTTAATAAATATGGCATCTTAAAATGTTTATTAAAAGAAATAAAGGATGTGGTTAAGGTGTTGGACACTGAGTTCAAATCCCACGTCCACCAAGCTGCCACTGCTGGGCCCTTGAGCAAGGCTCAGTTGGATAAAACAAAATAAAATGTAAATCGCTCCGGATAAGAATGTCTGCCAAATGCCACAAATGTACAACGTGCAAAATAAATAGGGTCTACAAAGGTTGACGTACTTGAAATTACAGAAAGTTCTTCTTTTTTTTCTTCTCCTTCTTCTTCTTATTATTATTATCATAACATTCTTGGAAAGATGAATGTCCTTTAATCGCACAGGCTTATAAATTCACAAATATATATATTTTGATTCCAAAGTAAAGCATATAGAAAATTAACAACAAAATACTCAGTGAACAGTATATTCAGATCTTTAACAATGCTACAGATCACGAACAAAATTAATGAATAGTAAATAACAGACATTTTAGAATTTACTACATTAATAATACTGTATGAATAAAAAGCCTAGGGCATTAAAATGTGCATGGGCTATTCTACAGTCATGTGAATCGGTATATTGTGCACAGCACTTGCATGTAGTAATGCTCAGTACAAAATTGTTTTAGTCCTTCTAAGTGAAGAAGGGAGGCACCAGCATGTAATATCATGGCAAGTCTCCTGATATAAAACCTCTCTGGCATTATTTCACTCTTATGGCTGGCATATGTGAAGTATGCTCATGAATAACTATCACGTTTATTTGGCTGTGAAATAAAGTTCTAAAGGTTTGTGTCTATCTGATGCCCTGGGGGAGAGCCGTCTTTATTAGTTGAAGCTGATTCTGCCATACTGAAGACAGCAAGCAAGCTCTCCTGTTCCTTCTTGGTCCTGGGTAAATCAGAAGATGGCCTGATGAGGATCTGTATGCGCTACACACACACACACACACAGAGTTACACACAGAGTCACACACAGAGTCTCACACAGAGTCTCACACAGAGTCTCACACAGAGTCTCACACAGAGTCTCACACAGAGTCTCACACAGAGTCTCACACAGAGTCACACACAGAGTCACACACAGTGTCACACACACAGTGTCACACACACAGTGTCACACACAGTGTCACACACAGTGTCACACACAGTGTCACACACACAGTCACACACACAGTCACACACACAGTCACACACACAGTCACACACACAGTCACACACACAGTGGAAAATATTTGCTTTTAGGTTCTACTTCTACTATAATGCATGAAGCCTCACAATATCAGATTTTCAAGGTATCATACCTCTTTTAGTGTTCCTTTTGTGTTGGCAATTTTGTAGATCATCCATGCAGGAATGCAGAGCATTGAGGACAAAGCCAGGAGCCAGCCTACTGCATAACCCCACCAGGGATATACATACTCATTGTTGTATTTAAGAGGTGTGTATTTGATGAGGGAAAATGCAAAAGTGCCCTAAACAGAAAAAGAAAAAAAAAAGATTTAGTGGGTAAAAAGCAGCAGTTTGCTTCAATGTGGATTGTATAACTGCACAGACTACTCACTATCAAATAGTACATGAAAGTAAATATATATATATATATATTTACTTTAATGTACTATATATATATATATATATATATATATATATATATATTTACTTTCATGTACTATATATATATATATATATATATATATATATATATATTTATTTATTTCATAGTTATCTGTATTCTGAAAGTAAATAAAATGTAATCGGTTTCAGCAACAGCCTTTCCCAAATTATATAACCAGCAAATGTGATGTATTTTGTAAGACTGGGTTAAAGTAATAAAGTGTGTCTCACTATGCAGGTGACTGGGGTGAAAAACATCCAGCAATACTTAATTAGAGGGCCTGGGCGGTAGCCAATCATATCCTCCATATTATCATAGAAGCGATCTGCACCTGAGAAAACAAGATCAAATAAAAAAAACAAGTAAAAAAGATCAACAAGCAGAACCACCAGACTTCTTACACATTTCACCCAAATCCGTACAAAAAAAAAACAAAAACATTTGAATATCAGAGGCTCTGGAGATTTTACATTTATAGATAAGATTAAAAAAAAATTCAAAAGAAATCACACAATATTCTTTATCCTTTTTGAATTGTATTGTCTCCAGCTATAACATACCATAAACCCAGGCAATGCAAACTGTTTCAAATATAGACATGAAGAGCAGACACATTCCCGAGGCTGCATAGTAGTCAAAGAGCTGGAAGACGTACATCCCACCCTGTTTAATGCAGATCAAATGTGTAGGTTACGTTTAGTCAAATAGTTTCGAAATGAAAATCTACAACGATATTTGCTCAAATGGCTCAAAATCAGATGCATTCAAATATAATCAGATGTGTTTTCTAAAAGAGCAACACAAGGCATTTTTCATGGTAAACCATCATTTTAATCATCTAATTCTCACCTCTGAAGCACCTGAGCTATTTTACAGTACATCATTCACCCTTTTAGGCTAGAGGCACTAAATGGTTATTAGATTGACCATACTTAAACATCTGCTTCTTTTTCCCTTCTTGTCAAACTGACTTACTTCCATCAGCATGATAAGTCCCACGAGAAAGGACACGATGCACACCACAAACAACAAGAGTTCCCTGCGGTTCTTCCGGCGAAACACAGTGGGATACATGTCTACTATGGCTGTAACCAGGCTCTCGACACACACAAACTATGGTAAGAAACATATGAAAAACAAAACAACTGTTTCAGGTGACCAGAATTGTCTCATGGTTGTTACAACTGTGAAAGTTTGTCCCACTGTTTAGAAAATGATGATTCAAAAATGTCAAAATGAGAACAAAAAAATTAGATTCCTAAAAAAAAAAACAGTACTTGGTGTTGGAAAAAATGTAGGTTTATTATTTTAGCAATTATTATTTTCTTTAATGAGTATCTGTAGGATGTAGCTTGTTAACATGCCACCTATTTTAAATCTTTCCACACAAAGTAAACTGACAGTAAATAGTTAGACACAGTTAAACAGGTTTAATACCTTTGGTCATAAAGGCTTTGTCTATAAACATATAAACTCACAAATACATGCAAAGGAATTCACAGCAATGCCTAATTCTGGGTAGATGTGGGGCAGAACTGAAGGGATTTAGGTCATGGAAGTGGCTAAACACTAACCTGGCTGTCCAGTCCGAGGAAAATAATCATGATAAAGAAAAAACAGGCCCACAGAGGAGAGAAGGGCATTAATGTTACAGCACGAGGGTATGCAATGAAGGCAAGACCAGGGCCTGAAACGCAGCAGGGTAGAAGTGAAAGATATAGTTAGTTACAGTACTATTGATTTACATGTGCTGGAAATCATCAAGATAATGAACAAACATACACTCAATCCAATCTCATGCAAAAGTTGAGATCGAACACGTCACTTCCCCAGAGAGACTTACCTGATACAGCCACTTCTGAAATAGGCACATTCTGCTCATATGACATGAATCCAAGGATTGAGAAGATGGCAAAGCCAGCCACAAAGCTTGTCCCACTATTTAAAAAGCACAGAGCTAAGCAGTCCCTGTGACAGATAGACACGTTTATTAAGAAATCAGTAATTAATATACAACTCACTAAAACTGTGCCATAAAATGTGACCAGGTTGAACAGTTCAATCACTGGCAGTCTTCAAACCTACCTAACTATAAAAAGCTACCTCTTTCTGAAGTATTTAAACTAGCACTTTAAAAAAAATGTTGATTGTTTGTTGTCTTATCTAGCTATATTTCCTCCCAACAGAGTTTTTAGACTGATAGTATTCTTAGTCTAGAGAACCAGCATAAGGACATATTCATTGAAGGAAACACTTGTCTATTTCTGGCAAATGCTGTAAACGTAAATGTCATATGTAATACCTGTAGCAGTTGTTGTTGTACTTGTTGTAGCTCCCTAACGCTGTAAGACACCCCAAGCACAAGGCATATGAGAAGAAAATTTGTGTTCCTGCATCCATCCATACCTGAACAAAAAATATAGGAGGACATCACTGTAACAGTTAACAAATCAGATCTGTTTATGAATTAGTTCGTGCTTCTGGATTGCTGTTGCATTTTCTGATTTACTCTTAAGATTTGTCTTGTTTTTGTGTTTTCTAAGTTGCATGCTAATGTTTTCTCACAGTGTGCCTAAGTGAAGTAGGATAAGTTTAGAATCGCATACAATAGAAATAATAGAATTTGTGAATAATATACTTAAGTGAATAGTTTACGGATAATAACTGCTCATCAACCTGTTAAACCAAACTGAAAAAATATTGCTGTTACTTAATAATAAGAATAAATGATGTCAGTATCATTTTTTTAATGATTTTTAACACCAACCATGAAGAACCTGCTGCCACAAACAGTAAGCTATGTCTATAATAAGGTGTGGTGCAACTCTGAATGAACAATCTTGCATTGTTCCTATCAAATCCATGTCAAACATAGCTCCCAGAGCACAGCGTTCATACTGTAGTCGCCAGCTTGCTGTGACCTTTGAAAGAACGTCACTAAGCAAGCAAAGCTGATTTAGAACACTAAAACAAAAACATTTCAACTATGTGTGTCTGGGATCACTTTGTTTGCAATCACCACTCTGTGATCTCCATCCCAGGACCCAGATGGTCTCAGTAAACACTCTGAACGCCGACTGAGGGTCTCGACATCAACTGAGGCACTCAACATCAACTGAGGCAACTGTCTGTTGACTCTTAATGCACCATGAGAGAATCACTGAACTTACAGGGACATAGTCCTAGGCACGATTGGACTGTACCTGTGGATCAGCTAAACGTCCGAGGTCAGGGTACAGATAAAACTGGATGCCTCTACTGGCCCCAGGCAATGTGAGCCCCCGAACGAGAAGCACCAGGAGCATGACATAGGGGAAGGTAGCAGTGAAATACACAACCTGTAAGAAAGAATACATGTTAATATCTAGTAAGTGGTACATCCCAAAATCATAGGGAGAATAATATGATGAAGGGAAATGACCAAATTAAGGTGAAATGCAGTATTTTAAATGAAAGATTTAAATACCAACATTAAATGATATGACTACAGTATCCATATAGCTATAAATTCTTACATCATACACTTTATCAAAGTTAAAGTGTAATACTGCCAGTAATAACTGACTGGATGCTCAAGCATCTATTTTTCTGTTATACCTTTTATATTTGTTATTTTTATATATTCAGTCACTCTTTTTTTCTGGCACTGTAAGTATAACTAAATATGACATTCAGTGTTGTGCAAAATTATTTCACTGTTTAAACCTTTGCTGTTTCTGTGAAATCATTTGCCATTAATCATTTGTTCATTCTACCATTTTCAGTAGCTGCATTAGCATGTTCAGGGTCCTGTGAATGCTGGGTGTTAGGAAGGAATACACCCTGTAGGGGACAGCAATCCATCACAGGACACCATACACTCTTTCACTTTCTAGGGGTGCACGATTTTGTGTAGTCACCAGCAAAACCAGAGAAAACCACCATGGACAAGGCAAGAACATGTGAAACTCACAGACAGACAGCAACCTGACCTAACCAAGTGTCACATAATATCAACATAAATAAGCTTGTTCCTGGAAGGCCAGAGTTAGTGTTAGAGAATAAAATTAAAACCAACAGCAACATGAAGACCAAGGAGTTATCAAAACAAAATAGGGCTCAACATAGTAATATACTTTTTTGCCACATATTAAAGAGAAAACTTTACAGAGACCAACCTTTCCAGTAGATTTTACCCCTTTCCAGATGCAGAAGTAGCAGAGGATCCAGGCTACGAGCAGACACAAGGCCAGATCCCAATTTAGGGATCCCATGTGGTCGATACCCGAGGAGAGTCTCAACACTCTTCTCCTGTTTCCATACACCAAATAGACATTATTTCAATTAGACTGGATCCCTGTTACACCCGGATGTACAGTCAAATACAAAGGATTTCAAAACCTTTGAAGGAAACAAAATGAAGAAAACAAATGTATACTGACAGAAAATTTAGTGCGTTCCTTCACCACATGAAGCATGTTATAGCATGTTCCTTCACAACAAGAAGTTATGTATGTGAAGGTATTAATGGTGAAAAAAACTTATGTTTAAAGGTATTCGATCGGATTCAAATATTTTCTGATAACTTGTATGTTCAACCTGCTAGTGACTTCTCCTGTCTTCCCAACAGCTGTTCAGTCCCTTCAGTCAGCATTCAAAGCAATTTTTACTGACACTTAATTTTAAACTTGCTTGAGGAATTTATGCCTTTATTCTCACCATATTTGTTACACCACTGATCAGGTCTTCAAGAACCAGTTTATTTTGGATTTGTTTTGTTGTATTTTGTTACAATACACACCAATTTAATTTTTACAGTCCTTCAGATTGGATTATTTAGAAGCGAAGCTTAACATGAAGTGTCATGGTGTGGTAATGGTTCATTTGGTGGTCCATTTGATTCTGAGCTCAGGTTACAGTCTGCTGGGAACTTTACATTCTCCCTGTGTGTGTGTGTGTGTGTGTGTGTGTGTGTGTGTGTGTGTGTGTGTGTGTGTGTGTGTGTGTGTGTGTGTGTGTGTGTGTGTGTGTGTGTGTGTAGGGATAGAGTGTGTGTGTGTGTGTGTGTGTGTGTGTGTGTGTGTGTGTGTGTGTGTAGGGATAGTGTGTGTGTGTGTGTGTAGGGATAGAGTGTGTGTGTGTGTGTGTGTGTGTGTGTGTGTGTGTGTGTGTGTGTGTGTGTGTGTGTGTGTGTGTGTGTGTGTGTGTGTGTAGGGATTCCTCTGGCTTCTCTGGTTTCATTCTGCATCTAAAACATGTCTTTTCTCTATTCTACTCTTCACTAAACTGCCTCTGTGTATGAATTAGTGTGAGAATGTGTGTGTGTGCATGGTTCCCTGTGACAGGTTGAAGTAACATCCAGGGTATATTCCTGCTTCACTCCTAGTGAAGTCAGATCATGTTTAAGCACTTACTGATAAACAAATTAATGTAACAAGTAAATTTCCTTTCTTTTAGGTTCTTTTAGAAAGAACTACAGGATGAAATCTTTTGTACTTACAGTTAAATTAAGTACACCGCCAAGATCGAAATCTCACACAAAATTACAGGAAAAATTATTTCCCCATTATTTTTCCCCTTATGAATTATATATATATAAAAAAACGTATCTAAAAAATCAACTGGTCTGCATTTTAGGACTTACTCCCAAAATTCAATGACAGGAGACGTAGCATTAGCAGGAACTGTGAAGTTGACCGAATCATTCCTCTTATGGAACTCCACACAAGTGTCTTTCAAAAAAAAAAAAAAAGCACAACAAGCAATTACCCAACATGCAAGAATGACAAAATCTATACAAGAAAGAAGAATACATTTGACAGGTCATTTTAGATTTCTCACCTAGATTCCAAACATTTTGACAAGAGGCCCAGGGAAGTTCCCAGGAAAATGAGTGGTAGAAGTAAAAAATGGCCCATGCCAGTACAATGATGTAATAGAAATTCAGTAAGGATACAATGATCTGTGTGCCATAGCCAAGACCTGTGCAGAACATTGTGAGAGAGTAAATAACCACAATAGTGGAAAAGGTCCTTTGAGTCTCAAGGGGAAAAAGATTAAAGAAATGACTGGCTTCATTACTAGAGAAATGTTTTACCTTCAAAGAGAGGGCTGATCTTTCTCCAGCAAGTGACGCCACCTTCGCTAGTGTACTGGCCTAAAGCTGTCTCCAAGATGAACACAGGGATCCCACAAGTGAACAGGAAGATCAGGTATGGGATGAGAAAGGCACCTGCGATTTTCAACAAGGGATAAAAGCTATTATATCATACAGAAAACAAGCAGAATTTGAACCAAAACAATATGGTAGAATTAAAACTACCTTCGTAACTTTTGAAGATTATTAGGTAAACAAAAAAGAATGTGACAGCAGCACAAAATTATGCAGGTCAAAAGCTTCAGGTTCACATCAAATATTGGAATGAGAGGAAAACATTTGTCTCTGAGCATGCCATGATTGTTGGGGCTGGTTGGGAAGATGATGTCGCAAACACTGCAGTCTCGAAAGTTTACACAGCAAAGTGTGATAATGAAAATTCCAGTGATTAGAACGTCTGAGTGAAAACACCTTGTTGATGAAAGACATTAGAGTAGAATAGCCAGAATGGTTTAAGCTGCAAGGAAAGCTACGTTAACCCAAATAACTACTCTTGAGAACAAGGGTAAGCTGAAAAGCATCTCAGAATGTACAAAACAAGAACGACTTGAGGCAGATGGGAAACATCAGCAATCAGGGTCTAGTTCTAGCCAGAAATCTGCCAGGAATCTATGGCAAAAGGTTTGCAGATGAAAATGAGGAAAAGTCTATTCTTTAATGATAGATACATTTAGTATTCAGCATACAGTACATTTAGTAGCTGAATTAATAAGAAAATGGGTTGTTTAAAGGGTGGTCCGTTTTCAAAGACCCCAAAACAGTCACATCAGACAGATGTCTGAAGAAAACATTGGTGGGAAACCAAGCAACTGCTGTAGCACTGAGCTTTGACCTGTAACCTTTAAGATTCAAAAAAGGTGTGAATCTGTAATGCTAACTCAACCTTCAAACCTAATATAGATTTTTTTTCTACAGTATCATCCAGAATGGAGACCTGCCAACCTTGGAAAAAATTTTTGAGTAGCAACTTACTGCAGCGACGCGGCGCGAGGTCAGGCACATTTGCAGACCTGCCAACCTTGGAAAAAATTTTTAGTAGCAACTTACTGCAGCGACTCACCTCCTCCATTCTTGTAGCACAAGTATGGGAATCTCCACATGTTTCCTAGGCCAATGATGGACCCAGCTACAGAAAGAACAAATTCCAGCTTGTTGCTCCATTGACCTCTCTCTTGGATCTTCTGCTCGTCTTCTTCACAACTGATCCCGTTAGCATGGCTTGTGTCAACAGTATCTTAAAAAGCATTTGAAATTGTATTTGTGCTACTGAACATCTCAAGAAGACAAAAAGATCAAGCTATCATAAAAAGCATAGATTCAGTTTATACTCAGAAAAATATTCTATTCTTTGGTCTCTAATTTGACAGATACTTATAATAATAAAGCTCATTGTACCACATAATTTCTCTAATTCTGTATGCCAATAGTACATTGTATCAATGAATGAAAAACCTTTAGAATCAAATCATATAATGCTACCTTGTAGAAAGAATGACAGAATAATCTTTGTTATAAATAATGTAGCCAGAAAATATTCAACATTCTTATATAAATAAGCTTAGCAAACTTACCCTTCATTGCACCGAATCACAACCACAGCAAGTCGGTTGTTACTATAGAAAGAAAAAGCGAGTGAAGTGTGTAATCCAACCTCATCTGTCCTGCTACCTCCCACTAAACCACCACCAGCACTACCACCGCAACCCCCCTTACTCAGTCACACACTCCAGATTGCTATACACTAATGTCTGAGAGGGGTCACAGCATGCAGAATGGCCACTGAGGAAAAAAACTATTTGTGATGACCTATTTAAAAAGATCCGAAAATGCACATGCTTTCGTGACATTTCATAATTTAGTGAGTGTGTGCTTCCCAAATGAGTATTAAACACAAGTTAACTACTATTTGCACATTCTGACCCAAGTCCACATATTTAGGATCAATGAACTTACTTCAACCCCTTCTACCCTGCACATACACCATTTACAGTGAAAAATCTTTGCAAATTTAAGTATATACTAAATACATACTAAATGTGTCAGTAAGAATTCAGGAGGTAACTGCAGTGTATCTCTGTAATAATACAGGCTGTAGTAAAAATCAGGTGTTTTCAATGAAAAAAGACATTGCAAACTGCAAAGGATTTCTACAGAAATGTTCTGTTTCTCTGAAAACTATTGTGTACTATGCCTAATATATAGAATCACCAATAAAATTTACCTATATTCTGTTACTTTATATATATTCTGTTACTTTATATATCTTTAATAATAATAATAATAATAATAATTATAATAATAACAGTAATAATAATAATAATAATTATAATAATAACAGTAATAATAATAATAATAATAATAATAATAATAATAATAATAATAAATACATTTATTAAAAATCAGCTTCAAATTTTAGCTTATGATAAACAGAGTCACGAGGAGCCTAGAATCTATCCTGGAGAACTCAGAACAGAGCCTGGAGAGGGTGCTAAGGTACGTCTTTGTCTTGGTAGAAGAAGCTGGAGGACCTGGAGAAGGAAAGCCTTGAACATGCAAACTCCATGTACACAGGGCAAAGGTGGGACTTGAACCTCCAGCCCCAGAGGTGGATGAGATCGGCTTAACACAAACCACATGTACATAAATATACAAAAATTTGCTTAAACCAAAAACATAATAATGTTCCAGACTTTTTTCACTAGGAATTGTTTTAATAAAGTTGAGCAACAAAAACATCCACAGTGACTCATTAATTATTTAAAATCTATTTACATCATAAATATTTTACCTACATACATCCATTTTAAGCTATTCCTACTTATTTGCATGGTAACTTGTTTATCTGGTAAGTGTATCAGACAAATAACTTATTCCCCCTACAGGCTGTTAGTGAGAGGACGTCTGGAGCAAACCTGCAATGCATTGTGGGATACTTTTTGTAATGTATGACAATTCATTTAAGCAGGTTAAAACAGAGCTGAGCAAACATTCTGGTCCAGCGGAGACAAACTAGTGCTAATGTGAGTGTGATGAGCAAAAAAGTAGTCTTAGGCTTTGAGCTGAGCTCTATGGTCTGGCTGTTTACAGAAAAAAAATAAACAGAGGAAGATTGATGTCTGATGGAACAATGCAAATCTCCAGCTTGCCATTTTCAGTCATTTCCCCTTTAAATATCCACATTTATTGTGTAGCCCATGCACAGAATCCGTAAATGGATTCACCTTGAAAAAAGCAGACCGGTTGCTTTTATTCATGCGAAAATCCTCGTCCTTCTTGTATACAGGCTTCTGAACTGTCCAAAAATCATATCCAGCTCATAGTCATATAGTACAGTAGATACAGAGAGCATCAGTCTGCTTTCTGCTTCTCAAGTACACAAAGAAGAAGAGCTTGCAGTGGAGGTGCAACAGCAGCTGTCGAGAGTCTGTGTGAATGTGCGCTAGCTGCCCTCTTGAACCTTTGCTTGGTACAAGGGGGAGAGAGTCTGTGTGCTACACATGGCTGACGTCATTACCACAGTCTCGATGCCCACTTTGACCCCCATCACTCCGCCAGCCTTCCGCGAGCAAGCCGAGCAGATGTAGTCTTCATTTTCTGCCATCTCACACGACACACCTACACACACCTGATGGAACCACTCGTCACATCCTCCATCACACTGAACCCAGTCCACCTGAGAGGAAAAAGGTAATATTAAAATATATATAAGCAGCGCATTAACCCATTAATATTTGCCCTTAGTACGGTTGAATTTTTAAAAAGATGGACTTCTATGGACGATGCTCAATATAAACTAATTTCAATAATAAACAAAAATGTGGTTATTTAACAAAAAAACAAAAAAAAACATCTTTCATAGGGAAAGTTTTCTGCTCAGAGACTTCTTGGTCATTTTTATAGAAAGAGTCTCCAGTGCACGGGGAGAAGCGAGGCTGGTGAGGGATTGACTCTTCATAGCTGCTATAATCTGATAACAGGACCTGACTTGTTTAAATATCAAATGTAAACGTGTGACTTTTTTGATTGAAAAAAGTAAATATATAACTCATTTTGCAGGTGTGGAATAATATAATTTCATGATTCATGCTATGTAAAATAATTATTGACAACATAACAGGAGACATATCAGTTCAAATGAGGGCAAATTGTTGGTGCACATCTGAGCAAGTCTTTGTGGTGCAGGACTTGGATCGATCATTCCCGAAATGAACTGATGCTGTACTTAATGTGAAAGCAGGTCCCAGGCTAAACTATAAAGGATATAAAATAGTCTAAAATCGGGTGTTTCACTTTTTTTTCCAACCCCTGTTGGTTTTGTGTCTTGACCATATAATAAATTGCATGGTAAAGAGCACATTAAGAATCAGATTGTGTGTGTTTACATAGGAATGAATCATTCAGTCTAATAGAATAAATGGATAAATCACTCTGAATAGAATTCCCAGACAATTGTTTCCTTATTATTCTAATTCCAAATCAAAAATCCGCACAGACTGACTGCTCGACACCTGCCTTCATTATTACCATGAGCTGAAGCTGAAATCTCACACTAACCTTGTCCTTGCATGGTCTCTGGCAGTTCTTTGCTGCACAGACAGCATTCTCATCGTTGGAGTCCTCTGCACCTGACCAGTCGTACTTAGAGGGGATGTCCAGGATCTTCTTTTCCTTCTTCTTTTCCAGACCCTCCTTGGCAAACTCAGCTTTGGCCACAGCTTTCTCTTTCCTCTTCCTCTCCTTCTCTTCCTTGGCAAGGCGCTTGGCCAGTTGCTTTAGCTCGCGCGACTTCTCCGGAATGAGTTTAAGCTTCTTCTTTTTGGGTTTTCCACCAACCTCGAGTACCCTCTTCATGTCTTTGCATTTGGGCCGGCCTTCCACACCCGACGAGGCCAAGAGTAACTGCTGCTCAGCTCTCTCTAGTTTCCTCTTTCTCTTCTTCTCCATTTCCTTTACCTTTAACTTCATTGGCTTCTCTAGCAACGTGTCCTCCGACTTAGGAAAAGAGGTAGAACGGAAAAAGGGTGGAGACAGAGAGGACATTTAAAGGAAAAAAAAGTTAGAATAGCAAAAATACACTAGATAAAAATGTCCTAAACTGTACATATCAGGGTGCTTAAGGTTCCCAGAGGAGGTCGCATAATATATTTAATCAGTGTGTCCTAAAAGGAGCTTTGGAATAAAAAGGCTTAGTATCTTTTTCCCTGTGACACTCACCTCCACCTGTAAAAAGCGCTCCTCTGAGGGTGGGTGTGTGGCCTGCAGGATTCTCCAGATGTGCTGAGTTTCATCCAGCGAGACCTCCAGCAGGTCTCCCTCCATCATCAACACCTCTAGCTGGACTTTAGCAGCAGGGGACAGCTCCAGCACAGGAGGCTCCAAACTGCGTGGCACCAGAGGTGTCTTCCTAGGCTGCTTCCGTGGAGTGGTTTGATCTGGGAGAAAGAGACAGAAAATAGACGTCTTCTGCTAAACTGATTCAAGTGATACCTGTAGGCGGCTCTGAAATTGTGCCCACATCAACTGGATTGACTGAGCGGATAGGTTGTGGAGTCTAACTCTGAAGATGTATTCAGTTCCCACATGTTTTCATAAGTGTGCAACCTCTGCCTTTCAAACCAGATTAAAGTAGAGAGGCTGAACTGACTCTCAACTTTCTCTCAAAATGTTACATAATTAAAACCAAGGTTACTTACTCTGAGGACAGGACTTGGAGGCAGAGGAGTAGGCGTGTTCAGCACAGAAAGAGGGCGTGGCAGGCCACATGTGACTGACAACCTCTTCTGACTTTACAGGGATCTCCTCATCACAGAACAAATAGGGCTTTACCTCACCCGAGTCCTGGAGACAGGATTCTCAAGATATTAGATATAAAATCTATAAATCTGAGCTGTAATGTAAGCACAGACAGAATAACAGCTCTATGAAACAACAGTTTCTAAAGTTTCCGAAGCTTACCTTCATATCATAGCCGTAAGTCTCACGGATGTCCTCATCCGAGTCCGTCTCCTCGTCGTCATAATCCAGAGACGGCCGAGGTGAGGTGGTCCTGTTGAATCCGGCCTGGTGGAACGTCTGAATGTGTCCCTGATAGGTAGAAAATAGACATAGCCTTTATATGGAACAAACAATGCAGTATAGTGAAATTATTTCCTTTACATATCGCAGTTTGTTAGAAAGTTGGATTCAGAGAGGAGGGTCAGGAGAGTGAAAATAATATAATAAAATAAAATAAAAAACAGACATTGCATGCATACCACACAGCAATAAAATTATGTTAATGGATAAAACAGCCAAATTTTAGACCTCAAGATAGGATTCAGTAGACTGCGTTAAATGTTAGTGGTTTTAAGCTCACAGACTGACCTGCAGGTCTGGATTGGCAGCAGCTTTCTGTAGCTCAGCATTGATGATCTTCTCGGTCTTCTCCCGTGCTGCGAGCTCCACCATGCGTTGACTGAGCACAGACAGCTTAGCCAGAGCAGAGGAGAGTTCATCGGTGGCCAGGGCTTGCCGTGCCCGATCCTGCCAGCTCATACCACGTTCTGTCAAACATTGCAGTGCCTCGCCTTCAGGCAGTCGCACAGGAAGCTTCTGCAGGGACACTAAGAGTGAGAGGATGGTCTCGAGACGGGGTCGCCGTGAACGCTGGCACAGTGGGCACAGAAACTTTGACTCTTTGCTAGCACTCTGCCAGCTGCTCCCTGTTGTTAGCTTCTTCTGCGTGCCTGCTTTGGGCAGAGGCACACAGGCACCATGGAACCAGTCTTTACACAGCTCGCACTGTAGCATAACACCTGAAGCAGTCTTGCGACAAAGGCAAAAGCGGACCTCATCGATTCGCTCAGCCATGCTCATCTTGGCCAAGTTGGCGGCCCGCAGCGAGTGCATAGCTTCTGCCTCCTGCTGCTCCTTAGCCTTAAAGGCAGCCACCACAGCAGAGGGTGAGCGCTCCTCGTCTGCGGCCTCATCCAGGTCGCTGAGGCTCTCCGGCTCTGCACCTCGCTCTTTCTCCAGCAGCTCTTTAGCTCGCCTGCGCTTGCTTCGGCTGCTGCCGTACACACCAATGTCAGTCCGGGGACTCAGAACCTGAGAAGCAAACCCTCAAAATGAGACATGATAAAAATATTTTTGATGAAATTTTATCTTTGATGAATGCCGTCTCTCACCTGTAGCAGCGTGTGGGTGGAGTTTTTCTTGAGAAAGGTGCGTGCAGTCCTCTCTCTCCAAGCTCGTGCTGAAGCCACCTGGGACTCCACCTGTTGCAGGGCATCCAGACGTACAGGAATGGAGCGGCCCCTCGCTAACAAAGCCTCCAGCTGATCCAAGTATGCAAAACTGGTTCCATTCTTAAAAAAAAAAAATCACATACCACTTATCTCTTCTCCACAGCCAAATGCCTATACATGTTAAATCATGTATAAAAAAGAAACAAATCGACCTGTGAAGTCCCGGCACCTAAAGGGTGTACACAGAGATTCAAGCCTACCTGGATGGCCTCTACTCTTGCTGTCCACTCTTTAGCTTTGTGGAGTGCTTCCCGCAGAGCCAGAACATTAGGCAGATAAGCAGGGATGTTCTTGGCTTCTACAATAATGCTTTCAAGGGTCGCCATACTGTGACGAGGTCTAGAAGCAACATTTATCATTGTTAAGTTTTTTCATAAATTTCAAAAATTCATACCTAACAAATATGTTAAGTAAAGATGCTAAGATAAGAAAGGTGTTATAGTATTCAGAGAACATTTGAAAAAATCTTTTAAACAAGAAAACACAGCTGAACAATTTGTGCTGATCTGGTCAGATGTTTATGTTTCACCCTATACAACATCTCTAACTCATGTGCAAGCTTTACAAAGCACAGAGATTTAAAAAGTGTGTATTTAGGTCTGTTTCGGTCATTACCTGGCATGCAGGCATGCTCGTGCCTTGTCCTCCCAGCGCTCAGACACAGTGAGGATTTCCTGCAGGTCAGCCATGGCTTTCTCTACAGCATGGTGCGGGGCCAGACCCACACCTGAGTCAATGAGGCGCTTCATAACCTCCAGCGTGACACGCTGTGGCTCGTGCAAAGTGAGACGCACCTCATCTAACCAGCGTGCCTGCAGCAGCTCCTGTTTCAATTGTGCCAGCTCTGGAAGCTCTACATCAAGCCCTGAGCCCAGCTCTACAAGAACCTGCAGCTTAGCCGAGTCCGGGGTTTCATCCGCCAGGGCCAGCTGAGCGCGCTCGTGGAAATCCTCCACATTCTCCAGTAGCTCCTGAGAGACAGAAAAAGGACACGCTGAGGGAAAAGATGACATGATCTGAGACTGAAAAAATAACACTGGTCAGTAAAGAGGTTGATTCTGTTTCTAGACTGCATGACTTCATGAGCAAACCTGCATGAGAAAGTGTGTTTAACCATTACTTTAAAATTTTCAATTTCAAAACTTTTAAATCATTCAAGATTAAACAACAACTAAGTTATGATTCCCAAGAATGCTGTGCAACAGATTTCACTAGGTCTGTCTTTTAGGCTTCAGTTTATATTTTCCTGGCCTGGACATTTCTGTACTTAGCTCCACCCCTTAGCACAAGACATATTTACCAGGCATATGTAGTTTAAGAAGACATGGCTTGTCATTTCTTAATAGCACTTGTAAAGCACCTGGAAGGCACCAGAGGGTGCTAAAAATGACAAACTGCTCCGTTCAGTCGTGTCTGTAGACGAACAGCACATGGCTCAGAGGCACATGGCTGACATTTCAATCAAAGCAAATCCATGTAAGATTTTCTTGGAGATTGCCTGATCTGGGTTGTTAAAGCACACTGTTTCTACTGTCACTTTTATTTCATACCAACTTCCTTTAATCATGGCTTCCTTCACCTAGGAGCCAAGGATGGAATTCTTATTTTTATATCCCTTCATGTACATATGGAATTATAGAGATTGTTTGCTCTGGGAATCTGGGAATGTCCACTGTCTAATGCTCAAGTATTCATAGAGATGGCAAGAATTCTGTTTTTTCGTAAATTAGTATAACCTAAAACAATTTTAAACAGAGTAAAAATATTTAAGTATAAATATTAACAGTATTATAAACTAGCTATAACAATTTCTTCCCACACCCTTAAAAAGTTGGATCCTCTTCCTGCACAAGCAACAAAACAGCAGCAGTGCTACACTCCCAGGAGAGACAAACTAGGTCAGACGTCACCTGATGTTATGGTTGCATTAGATTTACATAGAATCACCAGCAGATATACTCTAGCTGTAAGGTGAGAAGAAGGGAGTCTGAGAGTGCGCTGGTGTCTTACTTTGACCTGCCGCGCCTGGCTGATGACACACGGAAGACGGAACAGTTGCTCCACAAATGCCTTCAGCTCCTCCACCGTCAGCTTGGTGCGCGTACGACTGTTCTCTGTGCGCTCTCTTCTTAAACCGCAAAAAAAAAAAAAAAAAAAAATCAATCTTTGTTAGCCATTCCAAGCAAATTTTTCACCCAGACAAAGGTGATAAATTACCGGACAATTCTGTGGCTGTGATTATGTACTCGTCCTCAACAATGCAAATCAATACAAAGTTTTTTTAACTGATCAGCTTTATCCTGTAATGAACCCGGCGCTATCCGCAGGACGTATCGACTCACTGAAATGTTTTAATAAAAACTTTATTTTTTCTCATTGATTTGCTGGAACAGTTTTGGTGGCTTCTGGCAGACAAAATTTCTGGCAACCCATTTTTTAACAGTTTATAAAAATGTATATTAATATCTAAAATGTTTTATATATAATATAAAACTTTAAATAATTACAATTTGAAGTAAATGTAATAAACTTCAAATATAATAATTCAAATGAATAAAATGAAGAGTACTACTGCATAACACTATGCATTCATAATTCATAACATAAGTGTGCGTGAATTTACTTGTGTCTCTGTTTGTGGTTGAGCAGAAGCTGGGCTACAGAAGAGCAAGTCTCTGCCTCCTTCACCATCTCTCTCAGCTTACGGAACAGATTGTTCTCTGGGTACTTCCGGTCCTCTGCGTCCTCCAGCAATACTTTCAGTTCGATCAGATCTATGAGGAGAGACAGAGGACGTATGTGTGTGTTAGAGTGTCTATGTCTGCATGTGTAGTGTGTGTGTGTGGGTGAGATAATAACCTTTCTTGTTCTTCTGATCAGCTGACAGTGCCTCACTGACTCTCTTGGCCCAGGTGTCGTAGGACTGGGCACGGGACTTTACCCCATACAGCATGGCAGGGAACTCCTCCACATCATACCGGTACCTACAGCACACAAAAGGAAGAGGATATGCTTGCATTAAATTAAAAGGCATTATTTATACTCGTATGAAGAACTTTGCATTAGCTGCACGGCTACTTAGGTCTGTAAAAAAAAAAATACGAGTGTGTGCGTGCTGACCTGAGGCACTTGTTTGTAAGAGGACAGTTGCAGAGCTCTGCAGCATGGTGCAGACAGACAAGGCGCTCTGGACTGCATGAACATGTGAGAGCTGACAAAAAGCAGGTAGTTTTACATTTGTAACACTGCCGTTCATCATCTGGAACCAACTCAAACACTTCCTGTTCTGAGGACTGCAACCCCTGCAGGCAGAGAGTGTAAAATACAATACAGTTTACTATCACTAGCATACACCTGGTCATGACCTTAATAAGGCAGATCACAAGCATCTTTTCTGTTTTTAAAATACTTTCAAATTAGCATTTCAAAAGGAAATACTAAAATAGATATGTACAACAATACAGATAAGTACAATAATACAGAATAATAGCTTAGTCATATCTCAGGCTGTGCATGAATCAGTGCAGCATTGTGAAGAAAAAGAACTGTTAAGGTTAATAATAAACTGGTTAAAACATGTTATTTAACCAAGGACATCATTTAATCTTTGATATATTGAAGAGTTCTATACAGAGACATTCAGATAACATTTATAGAAGGCCTCTTCTGTGTTTTTCTTTTTTATATACTTAATTTTAAGAAAGAGAAAGAGAGAGGCTGTTGAAGGAATCACAGATTACAGCTGCTATAATTCGAGTGATAAAAGGAACCAAGTTGCTTTAACCACAACACTGAACACAAATCTAATTTTAAAAGTATGTTGTGTTCTTCATTAAAAAGTTAAAAATTAAAATACTTGGGAAATTCCTGTGGTGTAAGAAGAATAAAACACAGGGTATGCCGTTTACATCAGGCAGTACCATGCCATGCCTATGTGGATAAATTTAGCTATAAAAGCATGCTTTGGTGCATTTTATTCCTTATACAAATAACATATTTATAACAACAACATTATCTCATATTTGGCAAAAAAAAAGCTCACGAACTGCCGCAAAACCTAAATGTGAAATGTGTTGAAATGTGGACTGAATAAAATAAAAAAGGAAAGAGAAAGTCTCACCAAGTCCTGCACAGCCTGACGGAGTCTGCTCTCCTCCTCGATCACCTCTGCCAGCTCTCGGCACACAACTGCTGCCAGCTCCACGTCCAGGCTCTCAGGGTCCGCCGCCATCTTGCACAGCAGTTCCTCGTGGGAGAACACACATTGGCGCTGCAGCCGCCGGTAGTGCGCCACACACTGACGACCCATAGGCAGCTACACAAGGCAAGTGACGATAAACAAAGAGGAATGGAGACAATTAAACAAAGTATACAAACTATACAAACACATTAAAGCAACACAAATCGGTCAAGATTTTCTTTTTAACAGTTTGTTATGGCAGTATATTGTGTTGCATTAAGTACCAAATCTATGACAGCCAAGTGTTTTTTTTTTTTAAAAGCTGGGTGGAATAGTAGAAAAACAACACTGTTTACAATCTAGCAGAACTTTATATCTGCTTATCACAACAACTAAAGCAGCACTGCTAGAGACTACAACTTGCTAGAGACTAAGTGGGATTTGTGTTACTCTTCAAGACCAGGATGGAGTCCTACAGACTGTGAAGAGAGAGAGGGGGAGGCAATGTTACCCAGTCTGCAGTGCAGAAGTTAACAGCTTCAGCAAAGTTGTAGCCCTGGTTGAAGCCGCTGTGATAAGCTCTGGGGAAGGTCACTACAAACTCTCCAGCACACTGATTAGTCCGATACACCTTTGAAGAGAAAAAGTTGTAAGGTCTCTGCACAGAAAAACTAAACAAAATCCCTGAGAGTTATGCATGTACAGTAAGTGTGATGACCCACTGGAACTCCGTGCTCCATGAGAACGTTAGGGTTCATGATGGTGACCAGCTGGTGCAGTAGATCAGGCTGCGAGTCAAAAAGTTCTGGTGCCAGTTTCTTCATCACCGCCTCCAGCTTCTCGGCTGCATGAGCCGGGACTCCGTACCAGGTCTTAGGTTCTCCCCTGATCCACAGAACATCAAAAAGAAATAAATAAAACAATTATTTCTACATTTAATCAAGACACGATATAAATATCCAAAGTGGAGTGAAAGTTTAACAAATCTAAAAATCTATTCAGGCACGCCATTGATTTCATTTCGGTTGTTGTGTATCCAATGAAAATAAAGTCTCTCTTGAAACAATTCTTCACTGAGGCACAGATCTCATTAATCAGTTTTATTAGATTCTGATTTAAGAATGCAGCAATCCTGTAATACCGGAACAAAATCTCTACATGTTGTCTTGTTGACCATCTTACCAGTGCAGATAGTTAATGGAGTAGCTCCAGTGATCCTCGATGTGCCAGCAGAAAGAAGAGAAGCACATGCCTACATAAAGCCAGGGTACCTTCATCCCTGAGATGTCTGCATTAATGTGGGCAAGCACTGACTGCTCCAGCACTGGCATGTTGTTTAGGTTCCAGCCTGAGTTGGCGTAGTCCTGTAGAAGAGTGTGTCAATGTAGAGATCACTACATCTACAAAATGAGCTCATGTGAATAGCTACAGACATCCATTTACTGACAATTCTTATCAGACATCAAACTGGAACACTGTGTATATCAGTGTAAGTAAGGGTACAACATGAGTTGAAATTATTATCAGGAAAAAGTGAACTCAGGCTCACCTCCTCATCCCCCAGTAGCCTTCTTTTTCCATCTCGGACAGGAAAGCCACTTCCTACGTCTTTGGAGCTGATATCTGCTCCATATTCCACAATCACGTCCTCCTCTATGCTGCTTACTAGCCTCCAGAACTCTTTCTCCACCAGCTCTGTAGGGACCATCTGTGTTCAAACAAACAAGTTAACAGCAAAGTATAGCTATCTACATTTAATATATTTATTAAAAGAGGTGAAAGGGGAGACGGCGTGTTATGACTAGGCGGTGACTGTGCTGCTCTTACATGAACTGGCATGTTGAAGTAGTCCGATTTAAAATGGTCAGCCATTTCTCCAAAGCTCTGGAGTGTGTATTCACGCACGGCCTGCTCAAACCCAAATGCTTCCCGGGGCTTGCTGCACTCCTGGGGCATAAGACATGAGGACAATTACCCAACACAGCCTGGTTTAATCGCAATCACCACAAGACACCCGGCTCAAGAGACCGGATAAGCGAGGATTTAAAAAAAAAAAAAAAACTGTGGGTGCAGGAAAAAGTTTGTACCATTTCAGCTCTGCATACCTCTGCTACACACTTGGGACAACGCCAATCTCCCTTGGGCACATCCTGAAGGGGTGGGATCAGGCAAAAGGTGTGGTAGCTGTCATCACAACCATCACACAACAGGAGGCGGTCTTCCTCGTCACCCCTCCCACATGCCATACACATGTACAGGTCGATCTATTAGAGGATAAAATGAAAGTTAATAAACACAATCTGTAAGTTTAAATATAATAAAATGAGTCTTATTTAGTTTTGCAGTGATTTAAATACTTCAAGCTATAATAAACACTCACAAAATTGACCTCCAGAGTCTCTTTGCGAGGACGCATCTTAATCGCAAACGCCTGAGCCTTCAGGTGCTTCTGCTTCTTTATGAAAGCGTCATCTATATTGTAGAAACCCAGGCGTTAAACAGTATTCTGAAACCGCGGATGTACAGTAGAAACTCTAAACTCTGTGAATCACAAACACACTTACATTTAAGGTGAAGGTGTATAAATCTTACCGTCTGGAATGATCTCGAAATCCACCACCTTTGGGCTGCTGCTAAAGATCTGCAGGCCTTTGGGCTCTTTGTTCTCTCTCTGAAATGAAGAGCAAACATTGACACCCGTGCTTAGATATGATCCTTTGTGGAGACATTCAGGGAAGCAAAGGATTGGGTTAGAATGACAAAAATGTTTTCCCAGACTGTGTATTGTTGGTAGCTAGGAATTCTGCGATGGTGATAATTGCCTTACAATTCATATTTCTTCCTATCACTCAAGAGTGTTAGATTTGGCCGTTCATAAAGGACACAAAACAAGCTGAACTATTTTTTCCAACTATTATAGCCAAGCACTCATCAGTTATTACCAATATATTGTTTATTAACAGCCCTGCGATGGGTTGGCACTCCGTCCAGGGTGTATCCTGCCTTGATGCCCGATGACGCCTGAGATAGGCACAGGCTCCCCGTGACCCGAGGTAGTTTGGATAAAGCAGTAGAAAATGAATGAATGAATGAATGAATGTTTATTAACAGCTTTCTGAACACTTCAGCAACACAAGTAACATTAGCAAAGTAACTAACACTTGTGTTTCATTAATCAACATTCATTCCATCAATGTGTAAAATTAAGCTCATGTTTGTTTCTTCTATTTTCTCTGACCTCACCAATGCCTTTATTTAACAATCATTTCTAAAATTGCTCACATTCATTACTCCATAATGTGATTATATTATTTCTGAAGGATTAAAAGACATTCCCAACTAACCTCAGACTTCAGGCGTCGAGAACGTCTCTCGGGAAGAGAGTGCTTCTTCTTCTGTGCTTTATCACTCATTCCGTCTTGCTCCTTGCCTTCCTTCTCTTTAGGCTTTTCTTCATCGTCATCCTCATCCTCCTCACAGCCACGCTCTATTCCTTCATCCACCTCCTCAGCTTCGTCTCCCTCCTGGCACAGCCGGTGCATGCCCTGAAGCACAAAAATGCTGATGTGTCAAAACACTTACTAGCTCTGAATCATGGGCATATAACATCTCTATAAATGCTTATCGATGTCTTTTTTAAAAAAAAAGGTACGAACAGGGCAAATGTGCAATAATGAAATAGTATATTACAATCTATTATGCTTGCAAATCTCACTGTTTAGGTATTTTTCAAAATGCCTAAATTCATAAAGGCAAAGTTGTGTTGTCATGCACAATAGCTAAGATTTGTGCATATTTAGATTTGTGCATATAAGGGATCTAATAAAACAGGAAAAATTTTATTTTAGTTGCAGTAAACTATAGCTACTGTAGCTACAGCAGCCCGTTACTAATATTTATTGCTAACCTAAAGAAAATAAGAACAAACTAGCTATATATAATCATCTTTTATATCCTATAATTTCTTTAAGTTTAAATGGGTGCACCATTATATACATCAAAAAGTTTCACACAAAACGCAAATATAATTATTGGTTATTTTTCCTTCATGTTTATCTGCCGCTTTTTAAACTATATTGGTGATTTTTTTATTCTTTCATTACAGTTACATTGGGGCTAATACGATTACCATTTCTGTAAAAATATCATTAGCATTTATTATTATATGTTAGTACTATCAGTGTGTCAGCAAGAGTGGACTCACAGAGAGAGAAGCTCCAGACTGGAAAAGCTCATATGGGTAAAGGAGTCTCTCATAGTGAGAGCGCAGAAGGGAACCGATGCCCTTCCCGGCTGGGAAACCCATGCGAGTGGCTATTTTGGACCAGCGCTTCTCCTTAGAAATGGCCTCAAAACCTCCCTCAGAAGAAACAATCTACAGAGGGGAAAAAAAACAACAAAAAAAAGAGAACAAGTTAAAACAAAGCTCTAAGGAACAATCATAAAACTGACAAAATATATCATTTCATTTCATATCATATCATATATCAATGATTGTTTAATTGGTTTTTATTTTTAGAATAGAAACATAGCATGCGGTATAAGTTTAGCAGCCTGGGGAAAAACCTTCAGTATAAGTAAAGTTCTGAATGAAAAGAAGCCACTCTTTTCAGAATGCATAAAAGAAACACTGCAAACATTTTGACAGAAAGCATCTGGTTTCTGATTCATAGATAAATCTCTGTTCTGAGGGCATACTATACAATATTAGCTCAGATGCCCTGTAGCAGAATGATTTAGGGGTCTGCGACAACCAACAAGTACAGAACCATTCACAGATAGCCCTGTTGTTCAAAAGGCAAAATTGTTGAATCACAATATAATATCACTAACAACAATATCTTTGCATAATATAGCATTAAATTGTGTTTTTATTTATTTATTTGATTGATTGATTGATGTACAGCACTTTGGTCGGCCTCGGCTGTCTTTAAATGTGCTGTATAAATAAAGATTGATTGATTGATAATATTACACTTTCTGTATTATGTTTCTTATGTTCTGTAAAACTGCTTTGAGACTATGCCCATTGTTAAAAGTGGCATAAAAATAAAATTGAATTTGAACAATATTGATGCTTCTATAAGAGCAATGTCATACCCTAATAACTGTTAGGAACATAGAAAATAAGAATAATCATAGCACGGCATGTACCATAATATAAAAGCAGCAAAGTTTCTCTATGTTATGCCTCTTTTTTTAAAACAGATTATCCTTTCTGCCCGCATCCTATTTATTCTCATTTATTTAGACAGACATAAGACATCTCATGCTGGTTTTATGATACGAGGCCTGCTCTGTGTGTGTGATCACAACACAACACAGTAAAGCTAATCAGAGATTTTAAAAGTCATATACATTTATTTTACATTTCAACATCATCACTCACTCACTTTTCCCCTCACACTTTTAATATTTGTTAAAAACCAATAATGAACGAATCAGTGAGAAAGCCTTGCCTTGCTGAGCAGGTACAAGTCCAGGATTTTTCTCTCCACATGTGGAAAGCGTAGCTTAGAGCCCTGGAGCTCCCAAAACTTGGCAATTTGATCCAAGAAGTTCAGTTTTACTCTGGTCAGGGCCTGAAAGGGAAAATAAATGATGAAAACAAACAGTGATGCGCATTTATAACTACAATTTGTGTGTAATAGATAGAATACTCCTCTTTACAGGTTTTTCTCTGTAACCAGGTCAGCTACAATGCTAATAAATAGCTAACGATGTTAGTAAGATCATCCGAAAGAAAACCTGAGGTAAGTGAGTCATATCTGAGAGGATAGACTTGACTGCCTGTCAAATACTTTTGAACACCTTACAATTCGCTTTTTTTATGTATACCATGTCATCAAACTGTTTATTTGTACGTTACATGCCGGGGTTTGTATTAGCCACTAGCAGATTAGCAGAACAAGCTAACAAACTGTACTAGCAGGAACACTCTCCAGAGAGTATATCCAGTTTATTTTAGTTCCGAAGTTCTCTATCTTGAGATGAGATCACAAATATTCTTCTGTTTTTCTTTTATTTTTAGTCAAGCAGTAAGAAGAACTAATTCAATTTATGAATTAATGTTGTGAGACAGGAAATGAAAAAGCCATAAAATTGGTGAGAGGAATTGTTTGTTCTAATTGTAAGGATTTAATGATTCCATTAATCTGGAAAATAAATTTTACATAAAGTTGAGAACAGCTCAACTTACAAGACAATTTTCACATTGATGCTTTGCACTTGCTGAAGAAATTTGGTGTGTGGCATGTACATCGAAATTGAAACGTCGCCTGCTGCTTGCTAATGTGCACACAGGGTTACCTGTGATAAGCAACAAACCAAGCACACTTAATGACTTACTGCTATAAATTACACTCAGTTTTCTTCTCGATTTTGGCTTGAGGATATGTAAACATTTGACTCAGCTGTTCTTATGATTTCATTAAACACTCTGCCAGGGCAGTTATACATTCAAAGACCATAAACTGCATGCATAAAGCAGGGGAAAGTCACTTCCTATGTGTAATTAAAACAGGAGAATCAAACACAGTGAGAATTCTGAAAGGAATTGACTGAAAGAGCAAAACAATGACAGTGTTGTTAAATGAGCTGAAAGAAATCCTCACCTCAAGCTCATTGAGCCGTTGGACTCGTGGCGTGAAGCGGAAGTTGCGCACATCACAAGCAAAAGGAGGCTGCCAGTCCTACACCAGCAAAATACCACAACAAACAAAGTTAATTCTATAATTAACCTGATACGATCCATTCAGCTTTTTCTCAATGTTTATGTCTAGGTCAATGTTTAACCCCAAAAAATATAGTACAATATGTTTTAAGAATGATGAGTCAACTAATTGATTTTTTTAAATTCTACTTTATTCTAAATATTTCAACACCAGTATTGTTAGTATTTGAAAGGATCGCAACTGAAAGGATTTGGAAAATGACATTGCGATAGAGTCACTGAAATGTGCTGGATTATCATTAAAATAAAAGTTTACAAGCTGAACAAGTTAAAGATCGTGTCTTCATGCATCAGACATCATTCTGCGTCATTATATGCATTTAACGGGGAGAGAAAGTGTGGGTCCATTTTAGATTCATAACATCTCTTAAATTGTATTAGTTAAAATATAAATACAGTAAATAAAAAAAATCATTTTGCATGAATTTGTAGCGTTCAACTACAAACCAATCTCAGTCTTTGTCTTCGGAGTATAATTAAAAAGGCCGAAAGACCAATTTTGTTTTGTTTAACAGAACATCTAAATTTAGATTCGATTTAGACTAGATTCGCTCTAACATCCGTACATTTATTAGAAAAAGTTATCCCCAATACCTAAAATATTCCTAAGTACATAAGCATTTAATGAACAAAACTAAATCGAATCGTTTACTTTTTATTTCATTCCCCTGTAGTGCAAAAATGATTTATAGGAATATTTCTCTCATACTTTTTTTTTTTTTTTTTAAATCATTTACATTTACAGCATTTAGCAGATGGCCTTATCCAGAGCAACTTACATGATCTCATTTTTTTAATACAGCTGAGCAATTGAGGGTTAAGGGCCTTGCAACAGTGGCAGCTTGGTGGCCCTGGGATAGAACTCACAACCTTCCAATTGGTAGCCCAGCACCTTAACCACTAGTCTACCACATACCCCATTATCATGCCCCGTACTCATCTTTCTACTCAGAAAACGTGTGTAGAAAATTCTAAACTCCAACTTATTTTGGTTTTCAGTTTTAATGCTGTTTAACGTTTGTTAAAACTTATAGAAACTATAACATCCAGGTGAAAAGGCTGTGTGTGATGTCCTGAACAGACACTTAAAACAGGGGGGGAATTGATTGTTGTCCCAGAGAGAGAGAGAGACGTTGTGGTTGTTTTACTCTGCATCAATGAAGGACACTGCATCAAACAGTAGATGTAAACAATGATGGAGCTGAAGCTGTGCTTTACCTGAGGAGGTCTGATCTTGCAGATGCCACTTTTCTCTGCGATAGGTCTGATCTTGTTGATGAATCCGAGCGGATCTGAGAAATCCTCCCAGCTCGGCTCAAACACCGGGCACTCAGGAGGGGGCAAGAACTCAGTGTACACAGCCATGATGAGGGTTAAAGCCTTGATACTCACACGATATTCACACACGTACACCTACATTACACATACTTCTTAACGCGTCAGTACTCAGGCATTAATAATGTCGCAAAGTTTAAAAACAACACACAATCGAGACACCGGAACTGCTTCATTTCGCCTTCACGTCGCTATGGTTGCGGCCTACAAGTACAAAGACATGAAAACACTCACGGTTCGACCATTTTGTACCGCGTACGAATAATATATCCGCAGTCTAACGCGTTATTTTTTAGGATAAAACACTCTTGTGATACATTCCCTGGAGCGTTGTTAGCGTTGTTCGTCTATCGTTACGAAAACAGTAGGTCAAAATTCTACACAAACGCTACACTACTCTACACTACACTACATCACCTAGAGTTTGGTTTTACTACCCGCTTTCGGGCAAATCCCACCGCTTTCGATAAAAATAGCTCTGATTGGTTGAGCCGGGATTGGGATAACATACTAGCCAATCACAAGGCATGACTATAGCTGCTGCTAGCCAATACTAATGTATGAGGCGGGACATCTCGGAATACGGGCTGGAAAATAAGTTAAGCAAAGCTTTCATAAGCTTTACAAGGTTGGGGGAATTTATTTCCGTTATGTACAGGGAGTAAAGATAGTGTTTATTTTCCAAAGGAACCAAGACCTAATACAGAACAAGTTCATGACGTAGCACAATGCGCCTTTTTTCTAGAGCGGTAAGTAGCCTAACAGACAGTGTTCATAAACAACAGCCCACTGGCCACGTCACACTGACGCGCCGGAAGTGAATTTCACTATTAATTTCCATTCCCTGTTTATCACGTAAACTGCATTGTTTTGACTCATAATTACCTATAAAACTTTATATATATATATATTTATATATATATAAAATTAAAATGTAAATAAATAAATAAATCTTTTATTTTTTAAATGAAAATATACCTTGAAGCAAATAAATCATCATTTTCAGTGTCAATTCTTGGCTAGATTTTTATTAGCCATATTAAAACACAAACATTAAAAACTATTTAAAACATTTTTCATCCTTTTAATGTTATCGTTACAAAAAACATTGATATTTTAATTAGTTTCGAAAGATATAAAAGTAAAATTGCACACGACACATTTATAAAACTAAATTTCAAAAATTCAAAAATCTTTTCGTATGTATTTGTAGCGTTCAACTACAAACCAATCTCATGGTTGTCTTCTGAGTAAAATAAATATTTTAATTATAATTAATAATTCATCACCCAAAGACCAATTTTGTTTTGTTTAACAGAGAATCTAAATTTAGATTAGATTCACTCTAACATCCGTACATTTATTCCGTACATCTTATTAATCTTATGTTATTCTGAATGTACTTTATTTTATTGCATGGTATTTCCACAAAGATCACAAAATAACCCTGGTGCAGTGACATGATACTATGTGTTATTTGCAATATGTTAATACAACCAGCTTCAAATCAGTGAATAAACAAAAAGAGTCATGTTTGTGATAAAATGTTTTATTTGCATACTGTATTAATCATTACATTAACTAGGAGTATACTGATAACAAAAAGTGTCATGTTTATTTTGTGCATTATTATTTATTTTGGTGCACATATAAAATTGCTTTAATATTCTTCATGGAATGGATATTCAGGATGATCACTCCACCTATGAAAAGACAGAAATAATTAGTAGTTTCTATCTTCTAAATAAATATACGGTAATATCTGTGTGTATTAATGACTTGCATGAGAAGCTCCACAAAGCGAATGTTCTTGTTAAGCCCTTCAATCGCTTTCATTTCTTCATTAGTCAAAAAGAAATCAAATATCTAGAAATAAATGAGAAATACATTACAGCTTGGCCAATCGGTGTGCATCATATTTCCACCCCAGGAACAATATAAGAAAGCTAATTATCAGCTAATTATACTGAGACAATCTGCATCGATTCAGTCTCTGGAACTTTTCCACATTACTCTTTGTATGGCAACCAGTGCAGTGATTCGAACCAGGATATCAAGCATTGTCTAACTTCCACATCAAAACAGTTGAATATCAAGTTTTAATTTCACCATTGTTTCTTAGAAATGACTCCAAAATATTATTCTTAGTATTTAATTCATATTACAAAAAATGACACCACAGTTAAGTTGAAGTTCAAAAGTTGAATCCCTGAATTACATGCTATAGCTAAAGTATTTGAGTGGGTCCCGTTAAAGTGCCTGATGTTTTAAATCCTTCAACACACATTTATGTTAACTCAAGAAAACAGCAGTGACCAGACCACAATCAGAACAAATTAACCCTTCACAGAACTGAAGTGGGGAGATGATATTGTCGACAAAGAAAACCAAACTCAGTACAGAAATAGAAAGAAACCATTAAAGGTTCAAAAAGAAAACTTCTAAAAATAAATTAAAGTCAAATCCAGACAGCAGGAAAAGCTGAACAAAATAGAGACAGGTGAATCTAATTCAGAAATATAATTTAGACTTTTTTAAACTTTTTTAAACTCTTTTAAATTTTAAAATAAGCTTTAACCAAATTGTTTACTTTTATTAATGAAGAAACATCTATATGCATGTCAGAGTTGCCTGTATGTCTTTTTACTTATAACAAGTTTGTGTATTCTGATTTTTAACTCAACTGTACAGTACTCATGTCTGAGAGTACACAAACCTCAAAGTTCTTCTTGATGTGCTCTGGGCTGAAGCTCTTGGGAATGACCACTACGCCTCGCTGAACATTGAATCTAAGCACAACCTGCGCTGTGGTCTTCTTATACTTTTTAGCGATGGACACCAGAATCTTGTCCTCCAATAAAGGGGGACACTTTAAATTCACCCTGTAGCACAGAAAAAAAACATCTTTATTAAACCACTCATATCAAATAGCAACAAACTGGTACACTGGGCCTCACTGATCAAAGCTGGACATGAAGGAAATCTTTTTTGAATCATTTATAGGAGCACTAACACAAGAAACATGTTATTTGTGAACATCCAGTTCCCTCAGAAAAACATTTGTATCCTCTGAGAGTTACTGAGTTTGTGTAGATTTATTTAAAGAGAAACATTAATATGGAATGCTACAGATAGCATATAATTAGGATGAATGACTGTGATTTTATATAAATATAGACAGTAGAGACTCACACCTGCTTGCCACCCAGCTCGAATAAAACACCTGACTTTAATGACCCCTTCAATTTGCCCCATACTGATAGGTAAGGGGTGTCCATTCCTGTCCAGAAAGGGCCGGGGTGGGAGGAAGTTTCCATTCCAAACAGGCACAGGTGTGTGACATACAGAATAGCATACATACAGAATATGCTACATAGCATTATGAAGGGATCCGTTGACTAAAGAGGGGAATCTTTGTGGCTTATGTTTGACTGGAATGAAAAATCTGCCAGATTAGACACCCCTCTTGTAGAGGTTCATATACATCTAACAAATATTTCATTTTGTATCATTTTGCTCAATAAATAAATATCAAATCTGTTTTTCCATCATTTAGTTTTCATTGTATTACTTTTAGGATCGCAATCTGATTGCAGTTCACAAATGTTCTAGTTGCACTGTATTATTTATATTATCTTGCAGCACCGTAGCTTATCTTCTTTTATGGCATGTACGGATTGAATAAACCTTCTGTAAAACCTAGTCGAAATTTGTGTGGCTGTGTGCATGCTGGCACATATTATGTCATTTTTGTTCTACTAAATGCAAATTAGCTTTTGCCCTGATCATTTTAATATAGAATTGGTCATTTACTGGTGATTGAAATGTAACATTTGCACGCAAGTACAAAATAAATCAGCATTAATGAAACATATACCAGAAGTCTAACAAAAGTCTAAAAAAAAAAAAAAAACATTTACACAACCTTTTTCCATGATAAACCTGCTTATTGTCCAACGCATGAAACTATAGTGGATAAGTAACCGTAAGTATGAAATTCTTAAAAGGAAATATTTTGCCTTTTTACTTTTGCTTTCCATCCTTCTTGACTCACTTGCCAGAAGGTTCTGCCAAATGAATTAATGTAAATTATGTAATGTAAAGAAATAATTTATACCAAGATGGATCTCTGGATGATCCTAGAGGACTGTATCCAACAATGATAATTTCATTCTGCTTACAAAAGTCCATCATTTTAGGCTGAGTGAAGTATGGGTGGCATTCAATCTATGATTTAAAAAAGCATAATAAAACAAACTGTATAATGTATAAAATAATACAAAGGAACAAGAAAAGGTTTTCCACTGATTTGCCACATGTAGCATGCTGTGGAGAAGATTACCTGATTCGACACAGGTTTGTATTTTAGACCTGGCTTATTCAGGATCAGCTCCAGCTGCCGCTTATTGAAGTTAGACACTCCGAGAGATTTTACCAGCCCTGCATCTTTACAGGCCTCTAATGCCTGAAAAGGGGAAGATATATGAAAAACAGGTGAGAAAACTGCACATTTTTAAAGGCCTTATAAATGTTTTGTTTATGTGCACTTTATTTTCTGCATGCCAAATAAATAGTGCATAACCTTGAACGTGTTCGGTCAGGTCGGAATGACTCTTGTCAAATTTTTACCATGTGTAAACATAGTCAAAACATGACAATAAAAAAAAAAATCTCTGAACCTGTGTTTATCACATCACATTTTTTTCGTTAATATTTTAGAAAATGATTCTCAGAATTTTTAGATCCTGCTCTTCTGAGTAAAAACATGAAGATGATTAATGAGGTAGTTTCAAGCGGACGGTCATTAAAAAAAAAGTAGAAAAGTTTCAACTTGGTGTTTGTAAATCTTAGGTCATTTTAGTCTCTGTCACATTCTCTCCATTACACATTTACCCTCCTCCACACCTGGTCAAAGCTGAGAGAGTTTATTAATGGTCCTAACAATATCAGCCTGGCCTGTCTCATACTGTATGTATTACTGCTGATAAAATAAATCTGGGTTTTTGGAGGATGCAGCATTGCTAAGCACTGAACAGAACACAAAGGTTAAAACATCTCACTTAAAATCTAATCTTATCTAAGTAGCACATTCGCATATCCACATACCTCCCATGTGGCACAGAGGTCTGACTCATGGTAGATACATTTCCCATTCTCGTCTTTTGGATAGAACGTATCTCCTGGCTAGGGCCATTACAATAAAACATATGCAATTCAATTGAAATACAAACAGAATTTCTGTTGGTGGATTTTCTGCATTATAATAAATTGTGGATGATGCGAGAAGGGTTAGAAGAACCTTAAAAGCTATTGGGAGTTCAATGATGTAGAGATCCACATAGTCCAGCTGTAGAGCTTGGAGAGTTCGTTCCAATGCTGGTCTCACAAGCTCAGGAGGATGAAACGTGTTCCATAACTGGGACGGGAAACAAAACAAAGTGGTCAGATTTTCAGTTTGTGGAAGTGAAAAGATATGACAAAATCAATTAAAAGTGGGGTATCAAGTCAAACTTCTTTATCGAACACAAATTAAAGTCTATAAGCAAAGATACATTAAATTTTGTACTACTGCTTCAAATTTCCTATAAACTGTAAAATGCAATAAGACAAGCAAGAGGCTAATAGTCCTTGCTCAAAGTCAAGTGGTTACAGTATCATATGTTTACAGATGAAAAATGTATTTTTTTTTTGTCTCAAATGAAAGTATAAGAAATGTATTTTTTACTGAAAAAATGTATTTTCAATATATCAATAAAATATGTGGAAAATATATTTGGAATAGATTTTCATTTTGCAACATTTGACTTGATTTCTGACTTTTTTGCATTAATGAACACAGCTGCAAAACATCTGTATTTAGTTTTTTCAATAATTTAATAATGAACAATGCCCATTATTTATGAATAAATAATGCATGCAGATGAAAATGTGAAACATATTAAGAAAATACAAATAATTTAAATGTATGAATACAACATGCTTATTCATCTGACACTCGTATTAGTAGCCAAGCAAAAGGGAATTGTATTAGCCTTCTTGTAGCCATCTTTAGTTACTAAATGACTCTGTAGTAAAGCCGGGTTTTACACTGTGCGATACCGGTAGCATTTTACTGTTAGAACTTGTCACACAACACGAGATGTTCCCAGATAGAGAACACGTGGTCTTCATGTCAAATTGCATAATGAACATAGTTACCTCATATGTTGTGCCATACTGTGTCATACATACAGTACTGGGTCTACAGTCGTTCTAAGGTCTTCAACTGGACAAGTATGATAATAAATACACTCCGTGGAATGAGCGTTTGTGTGCTACATCAAGCTACACCCCTGGAAGACGTATTTAACCCTTTACTTCGTATTTTGTCCTTCCATGATGCGATATGAGAAATAAGTGTGATGACACATTACACAGACATTCTGCTTTCTGCTGCAATTCAACAAACCTCTTCTGTTCTTGTTTTAACTGCAGTATGTTTCCCTTAACTGTCGCCATCACCGTTACTATCTGTATATATCCTGTGAGTTTTGAGCAATCCTAAATCACAATTTTTCGGCTCTCTTTTTAACTAAATTAGCCTCTTTCTGAGAATGTCACTTTTTGCATTCATAGACCACTCATTTCAAATCACGACCAAAGAAGATCCTTTACGATGTACGATTGATCCTGCAATAGCAAAGTCAGCCTGAATACCGTCCAGTGTTTATCAAAGTACAAATATTAGAAGTGCTTTTCACCTTTGCACAGCGTTTCACTGACGACGTAGTCCTAACACCTGATTTTGCTGCATCGATTCAAATCAGCAACGAGTGGTTCTAGCTAAGAAAAAAGATATTTGTCCTTTACCTTTCCACAGTAGAAAATGTCCTCTCTTTTCACTATTCCTTCCGCAATTTTGTCTCGGATGGCTTGGCCCACTTCATGCTCATTGAAATACACCAAGGCTCCATCGATATGCCTGTATCCAACCTCTATGGCCAGCTTGACTGCGTTATATGTGGTTCCTTTTGGAGTCTATAAAAATAAATAAATAAATAAATAAAATAAAAAGATAAGATAAAATAAAAATAACAATAATTAAAATAATAATAATAAAAAGCCAAAACGGATAAAGCACAAGAACATGAATGAAGAAATTAGTTAACAGCCACTTACTGTCCCAGGGTCTCCATAAGTCCCTATACCAATTAGAGGGATTTTCAACCCATTACTCATAGTGACAGAATGATTCTCAGCTGTCAGCTCCATTTCTTTAAAACAGATAGTCACAAGAACCACTGTATTTCCAAATCAGACAATAAAGAGCTAGACTTCGTATTGACAGCTCTACAAGGAACACCACAAGCAGGTTAACCAGTAACGCTTTCTGGTCATGAGCATTGACCCCTGTGCAGAGCTGATATTTCCTTTTCTGCGATGAATCACAAAATGTAATCTTTCTGATCTCGGGTGTGTAGAGGTCACACTTAGGTCAATGCTATTCAAAATAAACGTTAATGTGTAAATGTTTTGGTAGTGATCCAATAAAAGGTGATCCAATAACCCATATAATTCACTGTAAACCAATCTTCACTAATGCAAAGTAAACTTGCAGTCATGTACAAAGTCTTTCCAGGACAATCAGGAAGCTACAAGCAAGTCTTTTAAATTGTTATAATTGCTTTGTGAGTCGAGAGACTGTGTTTATTCTTATGCATCATTAGGTATATATCAAAATATACATCATTAAGTATATACCTGATTATTAATACTAATATCAGTTAGTTGTAGTAGTCAGTAATGTTTATTAGCTATGTGTAAAATAAAAAAAAATAAATAAATAAAAAAACACCAACCGGAAGTTTTCAAATTTGGTGTTCTCCCTCTAGATGTAGCAAGTCCAGCCTCTGGGTGAAGGAGTGTCCAGAAACGCGGAAAACAAACGCGGAGTAAATTTGACACGTCACGCTTACCGTAGTCATTTCCGCGGCCTCGTTACATCGGTTGCGTCTCAAATACATTCAATTTTAATACCAACTGCACTAGGTAGGCGCTATACGCGGCAGGATCTTATACAGCGTAGTGCACTTAGGTAGGAAGTAAGGAATTGTATTTGAATGCCTGTCCATCTGTTCGTTAGCTACCGAGCGATAAACACAATCTCAGAGCTAGTTACATTTCTACAAAAGCTTTGTGTTGGATGCAGTGTTTGTAAACACTGAACACTAATAGCCGGAATATATTGTTTGTAATAGTGTGTTTCGTCGAAAACGAATTTCTTCTGTATATGTATATATGTGTATATGTATATTTTTTGTTTAATAGTTAACGTTTAGCTTGCTAGCTCGCTGTCACGGTAACGCGATTGGACTTAGCTAGTTGTATTTCCAGTGTTACTTGTTAGCACTTAGCTATGAGAGCGTTAGTCGTTAATACAAACGTGCCTTCAGTAAAGCAGTAGTTAGCAGCGATGTACAACGGTTACATTCGATACATTTTATAAACACCCGAAAGCTTCCATGATGCCACCAGCATGCGATTGCTGACGACGGTTTTTTATTGTTGTACGTGTGCATTACTGTTATTAGGAAGTTAGAACATCCAGAGACGTTTTGTGCTTTAAAACCATGGAGGAAAACGGGGAACCGATAGAATCTGACGATATCGTGATTATCGTGGAAAACGAGGCGGAGAGCAAACCGATCCAAGAGGCCAAGCCGAAAGAGGAGAGCAGCTTGGGCCTGCTGGACATCTGTCCCCTGTGCAAGCTCAGCTTCCACAGCAGGGAACCCAAACTGCTGCCCTGTCTGCACTCCTTTTGCAAAAGATGCCTTCCTTCTCCATCGAGGAACCTGGCGTACACAGAGCAGAGCACCAACCACCAGATGCCGTCTGATGGACAAGGCAAGCCATGTATGGTCACCTTCACATCATCCTCATTATTCAGTACACCAACCCAGATTCAGGGTTTTATTGGCTCAGTTTATTCTCTTTATTTATTGATCAGCTGGAATGTCCAGCTGTGGTCCAGTGTGCACTGAACCTTTGTTTACTTTGTATGAGTTTTGAAAGAAAAAAAATGTTGTTAAATCATCTTGAACAGAAACCACTAAGCTCTGGTCTTTCACCTGGTTTATTATACACAGCTTTAATTATTATGTGTTCACAGACAAAAAAAAAACTATTGTAGATAAATTATTTGGTTGTGATTTGAGATACCTGATCTTAAAATACATAAGGCAATGTGTTCATCAGTGGCAGATCAAATGCCGTCGTGAACAAAGACACATGAAAGTTTGAGATATATCTTATATTTTTTGATTAAATGATGATGACGATTATAATTATGATGACAATCCTCTAACAAAAGAACTGCCATTAAAGATCGTGGTTGCACAGAAAACAGGGTTTACATAATCAGAAACATACGTTAACATGTTTCATGTAATGAGAATATGATTTGACCGTTTCTGTAACTTTCACAATTTTATTTATCTGTATCTGTCCGGTTTGTTTTGTGCAATCCCATACCCTCCTCTCCTTGGTGACTATAGGACAAGTATTGTAGTGCTCACAATGAGATTTTAATACAAAAATTTTTGTCACTGCTGGAACTGTACTCACTTTGTTTTATAGAACACCAGTCTCAAATAATTTTTTTAACAATGTCCAGTTTTTACATGTGATAGCAAAATTAGGCTGAAAACTATTCAATGTAAACCTAGAGTGTAAAAAGCCACCAGTGGGAGAACAGTATGGGATTAGACAAAATTTGACAGATGGCTACAAATAAAGTAGTGACAATGGTGCAAAGAAACCCATAATTTAATCTCATTTAATAAACCTGACTGAAAATAGGGTTGATTAAATAATAATCCAACTGCAATTTAATTTAAAGGCATTATGCACACTTTCATATATGTACCTACTAACTTATTTAAGCGTAACGCAGTATTTGCTAGTTTCAGACAGGATCTCAGTGGACAGCCAATATATTCCCATATTTCCATTCACTGTAATAAAGCTGTTGTCATATCCATGTTACAGTAAGAGGACTGATGTGCTCTGTTTGCATTCAGCAGTAAACGTGATCCGATGCCCGGTTTGTCATCAGGAGTGTATGGAAGTCGAGGTCTTGGATAACTTCTTTGCCAAGGACACTATGGAGGTGCCAAGCAGCACCGTGGAGAAGACGAGTCAGGTACAAATCTCTGATGTCGCTGAGATTAGAAACAGTTCTAAAGAGTAAATAACATCATGGCCTGTAATAAGATCACCTTGTATTCCACCATTCTTTTTTTTCTGTCATCTAGACATAGGGTTAGACATTCAGTTTAGTTCAGTTTCATTAATATACTTCTTTCAACAATAGACTTGGTCACAAAGCAGCTTTACAGAACGCCATGTGTTGTTCTAGTTCCCTAACATGCAAGCCAGAAGCAAGAGTGACTAGGGGTGGAAAAGGCTGAACCTTTACATTTTTAGAAACTTTCCAAGGGAACTTCATTTGGGGAATATTGTAAATATTCCAAGTTGGAAACTTACCAGGAATGTATGGGTATTTCTGTAAATTAATTTGAAATTATTTAAACTGTATTGCATACAAACTTAAATATAAACATTTTGTTTTGACATAAGCTGACATGGATGCAATCTAAAAATCTAAAAAAGACATTTTCACAACATCGGATGAGGTGAAATGTATCCACACATGAGATGGTGTGTGTGGCATAGTTCTATAGAATAAAATTGGAAAAAAGCTTGAAAAGCACTTATGCAATTCTATGCTCAGATATATAAATTATTAGTTGAGTAATTGGAATTTTTTTTTAGAATAAAACACATTTTACTATTGATGGAAATGAATAGAAATAGGCAAGATAAATAAATACTCCTCAATCAGCATGCTTGCTAAAACAAACTATAACCTAGTTTATTCAAAGGTTTGGACACATTACAATTGTTTGTTTTTGAAAGCAGTATCTGAAACTTTGAGCATGATAAAAAAATATATATATTGTGAAATATTATTACATTTTAAAATGTAACTTTTATAAAGCAAGGAATCCTGAAATAATTTATAACAGTTTATAAAACAGTTATGAGGAGTACAACAACTTTTTTGACAGATTATTTTACACTGAAGACTGGTGTAATTCGAGGTAATGGCTGATGAAAATTCAGCTTTGCATCAAAGAAATACATTATATTTGAAAGTATATTAAGTCTGTCAATCAGTATATCAAATTTTTGATACACAAACCCTAAGTGTGACGAGGAAAAGCTCCCTTTAGATGACATGAGAGACAAACTTTGAGAGAAACCAGACTCTCATGTGAACTCCTTCTCTTTTAGTTTACGGAAGTGTGATTGAGTCACTTAATGCTGTAAAATCAGAGCTGGGTGTGTCGAAAGGATCCACACGATTAAGGTTGTTTGAGTTCCTTAATGTTTGAATGGTCCTCGAAATCCTAAGATAAGTCATTCAAAGATAGTAAGTACTTCAGCACCTTGCTTTATAGTATATTTAATGATCATTGGCTACATCAGGCAAAGAAATGCAATCAAATGTCTTGGTGGAACACTGTATTGTCTATCACATGAACCTTGTTTTCAAGCATTTGATAAATAAAATACATGGTTAGAAAAAAATAAACATCTGGCATGAGAAATATCAATATCTAATGTTTATAACAAGCCAAACAACATGATTCTATCAGACTCTATAGTATCTATAGTAACTTATTCACTGAGGAATGGATGAGACTTTGAACTTACTGAGAACAGCTTATGCCCGTTCTAACAGGTTATCCACATGAGACCATCCACAGCTATCTCACTGCAATCTTTTTATTTGTGAACATCAGAACGCCGTCATGCTTTTCTGTGAAGAAACGGGTAATTTTCATTGTGTGAATTTGTTTTTTTTTCTCAAACTATTTTTTTCTCACGTTACTCAGACACATCTAATTCACTATTGTCTGTAAATCGTAATCCATTTTTAACATCCCAGCTTAACAAAACACAGCACAGATAGGGTTAATGTACGTAATGGTACGTAATATGAAGGTTATAGAGAGACAATACTTCTCCAATAATCTTCCCTAGTACTGTTTTAAAAGTTTAACGCTTGATCGTACACCAGTCAGTTACATCATGATTGCATGCTGCATGTCATAAATTGCTACATGATGCATCTCCTTTTATTCCTTTACTGGTTCAGTAAATATAGTGAACAAAGGTCTTTGTTTCAGTTGATTGTAAATACACATTACCTTTGCTATCATATAAAGTTTTGAGACGAGTGAGACCAATAGAACTGTCTGTCTAAGGTGTCCTTTCAATATATATGATGGCAGGTTAAGAAAAACTTCTGTAACTCCACAGTCGTCTTGGCTTACCAAAGCAAGTACAACTTTCAGAGCAAGGTGGCTAACAGAGTGGTTCTGCATCTAAATGGCCAGACCCCCCTTTTTTAAACCCAGTATACTTATTACAAATGTTCAATTTAGGAGTTTACTTTACATTGTGTGTTTTTTCAGATGTATATTTCTTTGAATGAGCCTTCCCTGGGTAAGGATCATCAGGTTTTCATGTCCAGCTGAATGAAAAGCATTTATAAAAAGCAGATAGTTCTGTTGTGTGATTTAAGAAATGATAAGAGTGTAACCTCATCACATGAAAAAACCTCTCAGACTTCAGCGCAAGCTTTTTTTTTCCTCCTGTGCAGACAGAAGTGCAGTAATGTTCCACTGTAGCACCTCAAAAACTCCTATGTTCTTTTTGTATTGCTTTACCTGCTAATGGTTCATTCGTCCTGTTTTTGCGTTCAGCTGTGTATGAGCTGTGACGACAACACCGAGGCAACCGGTTTCTGTGTGGAGTGCGTGGAGTTCCTGTGTGTCACCTGCATCGAGGCTCACCAGCGTGTAAAGTTCACTAGAGACCATACCATCAGGCAAATGGAGGAGATGTCTTCAGGTAACAGAAATGTCTTCATAAATGCAGAATTGAATAAGTGCATGAAGAGAATAACATTATGAAAATGAAGAAGTTGAACTGTACTTTATTCCAGGAATAAAGCAGGATGGTGCTACCAGCCCAGAGTTGACTGTTACTTTATTTATTTATTTTTTAAATCTCTCTTGAACTTAAAGACTTGACTCCGCTTATTGCATCACATGGTCAGATTTTGACGTTTTGCTTTTTCTCTTGTATTATATTCTATATAGTTCAGAAACTACACAATGTCCTTTTATTTAAATATTTTTTTCTTTTTTTCTTTAAAAAACTAAGATTACATTACAAAATACTTGTGTACAGCTGGTCTCTTTCTACAAACTGATCTGATGAGGCCTGTGTCTGTGGGCCTTTTTACACCTGGTCACTTCATATGTTTTCTCCGATCCGATAGCTATCTGATTTGTTAAAACTGTTCCATTTACATTAGGCCACTTAAATGCGTCTTGGCGAATCGGATACCAATCCGATCTTTCTACTCCCGCCCAAAATGCAAATATATTTTACCTCATTTCCGGGGTTATTGAAATGGAACATGCTTTGGTGTATGTGGTTTTCAGAATGCAATCAAAAAGAAGACGAAAAAATTTATGACGGTTATGCTACAAAAAACGGCATTTACTGTTTCCTGCATTTTCGCTGGTGGCAGCAGTGCGTTTTAAGACCCAACGAGACACCTGGGTAAAAGATCACTTCCATTTGGGAGGAGTATAGTGCTGACGTATGTGGCTTGAACAACCACAAGCATTTACACCTGTCCAGTTTCATCTGAAATGTGTCCCAGACCACCTCCTGAAGTGGTTTGAACGATCGGATTTATATCTGTCTCGAAAACGTTTCGGAGGGCATTTAGACCTGGTCTTTTTACGATCGGATAGCTATTGGATCACAGAAAACGCATGAAGTGACCAGGTGTAAAAAGCCCCTGTTTTACTGCATTGCAGTACTATTCAACCTTTTCCAATCAAAATCCCATAAGTAATGTTGTAGCAGACAGTTTAGGCAAGATTAAAAAGTAAGTAAAAATATGGCTTTGCAATTCTGGTGAAATATAGTGTTGCTTTCTTGTCGTTGAAAACAATGATCTTGGCTGAGGAAAAACAAATTCCCCTTTTCTCTCATGTTTTTGTTTGTTTCCTTGAATTTAGCCGCATCACAGTTCAGCAGGTTTTCCCAGACCCCTATACACATGTAATTTTTAAGATAATGATTACAGTTTGTTTTCTTTTGTCATTAACAGAAGCAATGGGTGCTTCCACACAAAAACCAGTTTTCTGTGAGGTCCACAAGCAAGAGCCTCTGAAGTTGTTTTGTGAAACTTGTGATCGTCTCACCTGCAGAGATTGTCAGTTACTCAAACACAAGGACCATAAGTAATTACTCCAGAATTCCTTGTTTCTTCAGTGATAGCATTTACAAAGTGATATATATTTTTAAAAAAAACCTGACCCTGTTGACTTGCTTCACCTTGAAGCTACCAGTTTCTGGAGGATGCATATAGGAACCACAGGGAACACCTAGAGAAGATGACGGGTCAACTTCAGGAAAAACGGAAGGCCATCGGGGATGTGTCCGACACTATAAATAATGGGTTAAGTACATTTCCGGAATACAACCATGTGTAGTGAAGTGATGCAGTGTTTCTCTTGTAAGATCAGTCTTACTTAGTGTTTATTTTCCTTTTTTTACAGTCTTCAGCAAGTGGATGAAAACCGCAAGACTGTCACCAATGAGATTAAAAAGGCCATCTGCAATCTAATTATGGAAATAAACAGAAAAGGGAAGATCTTAATCAACCAGCTGGAGGTACTAGCAAAATAATTTTTGAAGTAATTTATGACACGTGTATGTGTGTGTTTTATATATATATATATATATATATATATATATATATATATATATTACACTGCTCAAAAAAAATAAAGGGTCCAACTTTGTAATGTCCTTAAAACAAGTCAAAATGAGGCTCAGTAGTGTGTGTGTGGCCGCCACGTGCCTGTATGGCCTCCCAACAACGCCTGGGCATGCTCCTGATGAGGATCTCCTGGGGGATCTCCTCCCAGACCTGGACTAAAGCATCCGCCAACCCCTAGACAGTCTGTGGTGCAATGTGGCATTGGTGGATGGAGTGAGATATGATGTGCTCAATTGGATTCAGGTCTGGGGAACGGGCGGGCCAGTCCATAGCATCAATGCTTTCGTCTTGCAGGAACTGCTGACACACTCCAGTGACATGAGGTCTAGCATGGTCTTGCATTAGGAGGAACCCAGGGCCAACCATACTGGCATAAATATATTATTTATATTATGACTTACAGCTGATTTGAAGTATTAATTTAAAGGCTCAATAAAAGGCATTTTGGCCGAAATGAGTGATTGCCCCACAATTTATTTAATATTTAAAACTGATTTAAAAGGTTTTTTTTTGTTTGTGGTAAACACACATGCTACAGATGAGGTAGACACAGGTTTAATACAGTTTGAATATTAATTTAACAGGAGTTACAATGTTTATTCAATCATTTTATCCATTTAGGCACTGACAAAGGACCATGAAATGGTGCTGAAGAAACAGCAGGAAGACATCTCCACCCTCACCAAGCATCTTGATCATGTGATTGGCTTCACAAAATGGGCGACGGCCAGTAACAGTGGCACTGCACTTCTGTACTGTAAACGGCTGGTAAGAGTTTTCCTCCTCAGTCAGACATGAATACTCTGTTGATTTTCTCATTGTGAGGTTGCTGATGGAGAAATAATTTTTCTGTTCTCAGATCTTGTATCAAATCCAGTACCTTCTCCGAGCAAAGTGCAATACCTCATACGTTCCTCAGAGTTCAGTTCGCTTCCAGTGCCGGGCTGCTTTTTGGGCTTCAAATGTTGACCTTGGTAAGACTGAGATCAGTTCTCATGGCAAACTTTGTGGTATCATGGTGACTGTAATCAAACTTCCTTTACAGTTAATCAGTCTTTGACAGTTTGACTGATTAGCTCCTGCATTATGGACCTAATCAGGAACCATACGAACTACTTTTGTGTTTAAACTGAAGGAATTTTACGGAAAAAGTTGCAACATTGCATATGGTATCCATTAGTATGTTCAGTATGTAGTTGCTTATATTTGCCATTATAATCCTAAAAGTAAGCCCGAGCAATTGCATGCATTTCTTTCAGGTTCTCTGGTGGTAGAGAAAAGTTCAGCTCGGCAGCCGAGTGGCCCCCAGCCGTTTCCTTTCCAGCAGATGAACCCTGGCCCCAGAGGCGATGGGCCCCCTATGGCCCTGACTGGTTCTCAGGCTCAGCAGCCCAGGCAGAGTACACTGGCCCAGCTGCAAATGCAGGTGGAGAAACTTGCTCAGCAGCCAAATCGACACGTATCTCCCAATCACTGGTCTTGGGGGATGCGCCATCCAGGGCAACCCACTCGTCCAATGCAGGGAGGGTCACCTTCCCAGAATTTAACTGGCATGCCCCAGCAGGCTTGGAGGTATGGCAACCCGCACATTAATACGAGAAGTCCCCCAACTCTCATCCAGAACTCTGGCATCCCACAACAGGTAAAGGTGTGAGAAAGCTCCAATACTCTAATACTTAAACTAATGATGAGACTATAAGCTTTTGTTTGCTTTTTTATGTTGTGCAGTGTAATTAATTTCTTAATTGCAGTATATAAATATTCATTTAAAATGCTGTGTAAGGCTAAACCATGCATTTATTTTTTCAGACTTTGAGGGGTCTCATCAACAGTTCTAACTTCCCTCCCAAACCAATGGAATTGCTGCAAGGACCCTCTCGCTACACCCAGAATGCACCTCATCACAACTCTGGTCCTCTCACATCTCAGGCTTCTTATATGCAGGTAGGTATGACTGTTGGGGTTCTGGGTAAATTGGGCAAAAGTGAGAGGATAATCATTTTCATTTTGCAATGTCTTCTCCTTTAGCAGAGGAACATGATGGATGCCACATACCTCAGCAGGAGAAATGACCCTGCTGCTTCCATGTCGGTGTCTGGCCCCAGAGCTAGTTTTATTCACACTTTGCCCCCTACTGTGCCAGATAAAAGTGGTGTGTATGATCACAAACATCTGTAAATAGGAAACATGAAATTTAGGCTCAGGTTGTTATTTTAAGCTTGGTCACACAACACCTTTTGGATACACAACACAGATGTTTACAGGCAAACAATTCTGCATCACATCACACAACTTTTAAATCAAAGAATGAAAACAAACATCATATATGTGCATATGTGCCACAAATTTTCCTTTGCCTGTTACTTATCACTGTATTTACTGTGTTAACTTTCTCAGTTTTCTATCCTAGTGATGGGATTTATTCACATTTGCGTTATTAATCCTACAATGCTAGAGTATATTTTGAGTAAAAAAATTCTTTTATTTTTTTTTACTCAACTCTTTTTGATTGAAATATTACTGTTTTGGCCAGATTTTTATGGGTGGCCATGAAATGTGAAAAGGCTTTTCAGAGATTTATGACTTTTGAATTGACTTTTTTTTTAAAACAGAATGCAAATGAATAAATATTCTTGTCATTTAATAACACGCAGGTTTGCTCTTTCTCTTTTTTGTTTCTAGCACCACTAAGACAGATTTCTCCTATGTCTGCTCCTACCTCATCAGAAGCACGGACAGGGTACTGTTGCACTATACACACTGTCTGTCTTCCTCAAACACTTTAAATCTTTCTCTCTGCTTGTCCGGTCCTTTATGTCCTTGCATTCCTTTTTTTTCAACATTAGTGCTGGTCCCTGGAAGCGTTCAGAGCCTCCAGTGAGTGGGCAATCAAGCCTCACATCAAAAAGAAGGAGAAAGTCATCTCCAGGGCCTGTCATAGTCATCAAGGATGAGCCTGAGGATGATGACGAAGTTCGCTTTGTAAGTATCTATGTTGTATATGACGGCACTTATTCAGTGCATGGCTTGCATCTAAAAGGTTACGTATGTTTGATGATTCTCCACACCTTTGTGCTTGTTGTGTCAGGTCCAGACGACTACCAAAGCTAGTCTTCCTGATAGCACAGGCGTGCAGTCTCAGAACCAACAGCAGGGGTCACCTCCCACAGAAGAGCAGCAGACAGAGAAAAGCCCCGAACTTGATGAGGACCCCAATGAGGACTGGTGTGCTGTGTGCCAGAATGGAGGAGAGTTACTTTGCTGCGATAAATGTCCCAAAGTCTTCCATCTCAGCTGTCATATTCCTACTCTCAATGCATCACCAAGGTAAGCAGATTTGATTTTGCTGTGCTAAACAAATTTAGCATAAATCAGTTTAAAGGGTTAAACAAATCACCAGCAACAGTTAGCTAAAGTGTGCTTTTTCACATATTTTCAGGCTATACAGGTGAACACTTGTGCAATCTATGAAATTCAAACTTTAATTTTAGAAATTTTAGTCTGGGCCCAAAATTAGTATAGGTAATATCTCTGTTTCAAGAATCTATCTCGTGTTGAGCTGTGTTCATTAAAGAAATTCATGTGAAATGCAGTGATCTGTTTCAAGTGTGATCGCAAGCAAATGGCAATTCTTTTTGTTTTAAAATAAACACGTATTTATTAAAAAAACAGAGGGACACAATGCAGGAAAAAAAACCCTGAGCTATCAGTATGTAATTAACCATGATATATATGATAAGAAAAAGCATCTTGACATTATTTGTCATGATGATTGATTATTTTAGATCATAGCACCATAATCTATCATATTTTCCTCAGCTTTAGTAAGTACTGTTTGTAAGCCAGTCTGAAATGCAGTCAGCTACACTGAATTCCCAGCACATCACTGCTTTTCTCCAAATGTGTCTGTAGTCTACCAGGATTGAGGTCAATAGAATAGATATCAAAAATTAATTTTTTATTTTGTCCTATTTTCGAAAGGGCACTAATAAAAAAATGATCAGAATAATTGGATGTGACATGAATTCCTTACAGTTTTTTGTTGTCAGGCTTTGCATTACAAACCAAATATTGCTTTAAGACTATATTTAGAAAGCATGGTTCATTGACTGCCTGTGATATTTTGTCTGCAGTGGTGAATGGTATTGTACATTCTGCCGCGACCTTAACTCCCCTGAAATGGAATATGACATTGATGGTGGCGGGGAGCCAAAAAACGTGAAACCGGATCCGGATTCAGTTACCTTCACGCCTGAGGATAGACGAGTATGACCTGATATTTTATATTGATTTCTAATTAAATATCGAGCGTGTTTTGTAGTCTATATTTGCTGCTCTTTTCTTCACTGAATTTGCATTTATTCTTTTCCAACAGAAGTGTGAACGGCTGTTACTCCGCATCTACTGCAACGAACTCAGTACCGATTTCCAAGATCCTGTAACACCCTCTGTAAGTTTAGCCCTACTCTGATGTGTGCAGGTACACATGGAGGATGCAACAAAATGTTCTACTGTTCAACTGATAACGCTGTGAAAAGTGTTTGGTAACAAACTTTAACGTCTTTGTAATGTGCAGTCCATGCCAGAATACAACGAGATTATAAAAACCCCAATGGACCTGTCTAAAGTGAGAAGCAAACTGGAGGTCAAGGAGAGTCCCAGTTACAGAAGTACAGAGGACTTTGTGGCAGACATGAGGCTTATTTTTAAAAACTGTGCTACTTTCCACAAGGTATGATTATACTTCTTATTTGATGTTATTTTAGGTGGTTGATGTTATAATAAATTTGAATAATTACGGTTGTGTGGGGCAGTGGTAAAAGGGCACTGTATCATGGGCTTCTAAAGCTGGGCTATACGAAGAAAAAAATTCAGATTGCTGTAATGTATATGCAACAAAAATAAAGGCTGCTGCTTCTGTGTGTGTGCTTTGCTTTTTTTTTTTTTTTAGGAGGACACAGAGATGTCCAATGTTGGTGCAAGCCTGGAGAGTTTTTTTGAAGAGCAGCTGAAACTCTTGTATCCGGATCGGACCTTTCCTGACGTAAAGGCAGAGGAACCTGCTCCGGAACCTGAACCTGAACCTCAACCTGAACTTGAACCTGAACCCGATCTTGCACCAGCCACACCATTACTGAAAGATACAGCAGATGCTGCAACTCAGTCACCAAAAACACACACACCAGAAGCCCCTGCAGCAAAGGAGGATGGGGAAACGTCTAATAAAAGTCCTCCAAAGGAGGAACCTCAGTCAGAAGAACCTGTGGAAAATACAGAGGGCCTCGAAAAACCACAGGAAAGCTGTAATCCTGAAGATGCACCCAAGGAAGACAACAATAATGATCAGAATGAGTAAACAGACTAAATCACCATGTCCCTCTCTGTCTTTCTCTCTCTCCATAGACACTTGGAGTGCTTACCACATCATGGTGTATTAATTCTGCAATAATAAGAATATTGCATACAAAATCACGGTTAAGAGCAATACAGCTCATTAGGGTATGTAAAATAGGCACAATAAATACAGATGTAAAAAATAAGTAATTTTTTTTTTAAAAACTGCATTACTTTTTATTGCATACCAAATTGCATACATTGTCTCTGCTTCTAAAAACGTACATGACTTGATTTGCTTTATATATTTATTTGTCTTGTTCAAGTTTAATTTGGTGCTCCAGAGATGAGCATGCTTAGAAATAAATTTGATTAACTGTTGATCTTGTGTTGGTTTTTATTCCAAAAGTGGTGTCTTTCATTTACATATGAAATTATCAATCCATCATCTTCATCCCTAGGGCTGGCCCAGGCTTCTGCCCAGCCACCCTGCCACCACTAAAAAGTTCAGAAAATGCAGATCTTTCAAAACTTTATAATTATTTGTTGTTATAGTAAACATTAGCATAAATACATTCTTGCTAATAAATGTCACTGAAATGAAAACATTACAAAAACTAAAAAAGGACAAAAAAATAAAATTAAATAAAATAAGATGTTCTAAAAATTATTTCAATATACTACATAAACATCACAGCCTAATACACAGTGGTTGACTTTTTTCTGCTCCAATTCTGCCAACTACCATGGTGAAATTAAATATTGTTAGTGTTTGTCATTAATATGAGAAACTCTCTCATTAAAACTAGCTCTTTCCACGTGGGAGGCACGGTGGCTTAGTGGTTAGCACGTTTGCCTCACACCTCCAGGGTTGGGGGTTTGATTCCCGCCTCCGCCTTGTGTGTGTGGAGTTTGCATTTTCTCCCCGTGCCTCGGGGGTTTCCTCCGGGTACTCCGGTTTCCTCCCCCGGTCCAAAGACATGCATGGTAGGTTGATTGGCATCTCTGGAAAATTGTCCGTAGTGTGTGATTGCGTAGGTGAATGTGTGTGTGCCCTGCGATGGGTTGACACTCCGTCCAGGGTGTATCCTGCCTTGATGCCCGATGACCCCTGTGACCCGAGGTAGTTCGTATAAGAGGTAGAAAATGATTGAATGAATTTCCACGTTATAACGTGATTAATTTCTTGTTTAAACAAGATCATTTTCTCTTTAAAATGAAATAATTTGTCATAGATAGATAGAAATGGTCATGGATAGAACGATAGTCATAAGAAAGAAAGAACTGATTTTGGATAAATTTTAACTAAATCTGTAGTCCATTACTTTTTTAATGTCATATTGTTACATTAACCAGAAACAGAACTAAAGTATAACACACACTACACTAATTTTTGTGTGTTAATGATAAAATAACGTTATGTACTTTTTCGATTACAACCTCCGTTTATATAGATTACACAGAGCTGCACGTACACGTTGGATTCGCCGCGTTTGGATGCTAATGTAGGTTCGCAATGCCACGAGCATTAACAGTAAAGCAACATCCGCCATTGTTGATGTGTTTGTGTTTGCCGCTGCTGCGCTAAAGTTGCTGGGACACGTGACACGTATACAGTGACGTCAGACTCGGCTCTCTAGCCCATGGAAAGGCAAAGTGGTTCAGAAGGATCGCCAGTGGAACCAACTTTGAACCAGCACCAGCGCTAGCTCTGAACCAGCACTCAGTTCTTTTTGGTAAAAAAAAGGGGTAAAAAAGAGGGCGTTGAATTAATGAGCATTTGATACATTCATTCAAGTGCACCACATATCAAGCGCACTACATAACTAAAATCTCACTAGCAGTTTGGCTCATAAAAAGAGGGCGTTGAATTAATGAGCATTTCTTTCTTTTTTGACAGCCAAAGCACTGGTGCTGAACCAGGAAAAGTGGTTCTTAAGTAGCACCAGGGGTGCCCCAAGGGGTAACCAGTGGTGGCCACAGCCACCCCTGTGGCCATCCCTAGTATGAATTTGAATTTAAATGCTGGATGTATGGATACATAGACAAACAGATAGATAAATAGAAATGGTCATAGATAGATAGATAATACTGTTCTCTTTATATGTTTTGCTATCAAGCGTTAATAAACATAAACAGCAAGCCAAACTCTGTTCAAAAGCCAAGAAATGAGCGCCTTGCTCCTTTAATGATAACTTTGCAGTTACAGGGCAAACTCACAGGTCAATGAATCGAGTAAAACTGTAAAAGAAATGAAAGAAATAAAACTTATTAAAATGCAAAATAGCATTATACTCATCAACAGGGTAGCTACACAAACAATCTACACAACAGATTGCTATCTCATTAGACAGGTGGCTAATGTAGGATGTTAGCACAGTTCAGCAAACATCTCCAGTTATAAAGTGATTAGACTAAGCATACACTTTAATGTTATGTGCCATAGAGATATTTTTAATATAGACTTACAACCGGTGCTTCTGTAGCATTTTGAAGAATTAACCTGGATGCAACTCAAACATACGCTCAGCGTGCACTACACCATGCTCGCTGCTACCTGGTTACCCAACATCGCAGAGACGCGTCAAAATAAAAGTCCTCCTATACAAAGTTACACATAAGCGGCAGGTAAAAGTGAATGGAATATTGAACATTAAGCAATAACAAAAATAAGATGAATATAAATGCAAATGTCCATCATAAATTATACACAGCCTCTAACAGAGGCAGAACACTCCCCACTTGGCATTATTAATGCCACTGTAACAGTTCTGTCCTGGTCTCTGCTTAGTCATCTTTGGCTAGCAGAAGACCACTTCAGAAATAGGCCTTAAGAATGTTTTCATATTACCATTTTCGGATGTCTTGACATCTACCTTGCAAACCTTTTCATCACTGCTCGGAAGGACAGACATGATTAAGCCTAGAGGCCAGTCATTCCTTGGCAACTGAGTCAGCTCGCATGTTCCGGTGAGCCTCATACCACTTGCGTCAAGGTCGGAGCGTACTATTGTATTCTTTTCACCATCGGCTCCAGAACTCGTTATCCAGTGCTTGTACTCGTTTCCATTGGCATTTCAGGATGTCTTTCAGTGTAGTTCTCATTTGGGGCAGATACTCCTGGTATCTGGGTTAAAGGCATTGCCGGAGTGAGCACGCATGGAGCATTGGGATCTGATGAAACAGGAACCAGAGGTCTAGCATTTATGATTGCTGACACTTCTGCCATCATCCTCTTTCGTTGGCTGCATGCCTAGTTCTTGACTAGCTCCAATGAAGTTGGTTCCTCGGTCTGATCTAAGCTGTTTAGCTGGTCCTCTGACTGCAAAAAACCTGTGTCATTGATGCAACTGGCAGAGGTCTTAGATTCTATGACTGCAATGTGGACTGCTCATATGCTCATACATGTAAGTATGGCCCACCTTTTGTTCTCTGCCACACCACCCCTGCATCGAGTGACCACTGTCCATAGACCGAAAACGTCTAACCCCACGTACGTGAATGGAGAAGACGTACTAAGCCGCTCAGGTGGGAGGTCCGCCATCTTTTGGACTTCTAACTTTCCTCTGAGTCTGCGGCATGTCACACAGAAGTGAAGGAAGTTTATCAATCTTTTTGCTCGTACAATCCACAAGCCAGCCGATCTAATTGCTCCTTCTGTGAGTTGTAATCCTTGATGGTGCACATTGGAGTGGTAGCAGTTTGGTGATGTGGCTTTGTTTAGAGGATGATTGGATTCTTTACTTCGGCCTCAAGAGAAGCATGCCTCAAATGTCCTCCAACCCTCAAAAGTCCATCATCGATGTAGGGGTTGAGATTCCACAGCACACTTAATTGTGGAACTGGTTCGTTCCTCTGCAGAGCAGCATACACTTCTGGATACACATCTTTGTGGACATGTAAAAGTATTAGTCTCTTTGCTGTTGTCTGCTCTTCAGGTGTGCATACTTTGTTGCACTGATGCCATCCTTTGCATGTACGAGCTGTGCTGATGGAACTGGACATGTAAGAACGAACTTGATGAATAAGGAAGGAACCAGCTTTTAACAAAGACTCCCAGGTAGAACATAGCCCGAAACTACCTTGCTATCACAATAGAATCTCACAGCATTCGGCTTGTGGTCCAGCTCGTCGAGAATGTGTTCAGCCATCTCTACAGCCAGCACTGCACCACACAACTCCAGGCGAGGGATAGTTGGCTCAGAACGCGGTGACAGCTTGGCCTTGCTCATTACAAAACCCACTTTGACCTCGCCTTCATCAGTCAGAGCTCAAAGGTAAGCCACTGCCCCTAAGGCCCAGTTTGAGGCATCTGAAAAGATACACAACTCAGTGTATGAAATGTTAGAAAGTGAATGGTGTAGGTATGAACGTGTAATGTGAAGGTTACTTAGCTTTTGATGTGAGGTTTTCCATTCTTCTCACTTTTTTCTTCAGGAAGGCTGGTGTCCCACTCATGCACGTCTTTAGCCAGATCATGTACCAGTGCCCTTCCCTGGATCGTCACTGGTGCCACGAGCCCCAAGGGAACAAAAAGGCTGTTCACCATCTCGATGAGGGTAGGGCTTATCATTAGAAAGCTTTGAAAGTGAATGTATCTGTTTTTATGACCCAATACAGACCCAGGCTTCTTTGTCTGGGCCAGCAATCATTATCAAAACTGAGATCTTGGAGACCAGAAGGGCAACACTTGCATGACCTCAACCTTGTTTGAGGATATCTTATGGAGCTTGAGATTCAATTTAGAAAGCGATTCTTGATTGCGCTTGATCAGGTTGATTACTTCAATTTCTCTGGGAAAGGACACGAGTCCGTACGCATAAAAAAGTCTATTGACGAAGTGTCAGTTCCATACTCTTTTCACCTTGCTGTGCAGCTAACCTCAGACCATATATAGCCACAGCCGGTGAAGGGCTGTTCCTGAAAACATGCACTCATTCAGTATTCTACTACTTCCTTGCTCAAGTCATTGTCTCTGTACCAGAAAAATCTTAAATAGTTCCTGTGCTCTTCCTTCACCAGGAAACCATAGAACATTTTCTGGATATCTGCCATGATCTTTCCTGAACCGCAAAAGCACACCTAATAGAGAATTGTTCAGGTCAGGGCCAGAGAGGAGTACACTGTTCAGAGAAATACCTTGGTGGTGAGCGCTGGAATTAAATACAACCCATACCTGTACCGGTTTTTGCGGATGGCATACTCCGAAGATGGGCAAGTACCAACATTCTTCATCTTTATGGACAGGTGGTACCCTTTCTGCATAATGGTTCTGGAAGAGTTTTTCCATGAAGGCAGAAAACTGTTCATTCATCTCAGGATTTCTTTCCAATGTGCGTCGCAAAGAACTGAGGCGAGACAATACAATGAACTGAGGCAAGACTCATTATCTCGTTACACTCAATCAGTGCTGGGAGATCAAGTGATGTCTTACCATCCAGTGTCTTTATTTGGAAGCCAACTGCTTTTCTTCCAGACATTTGTGTGGAGCCAGCACATGTTCTGAGCAAAAAAGGAAAGGGGTTACCTTGGATACCGAAAAGCTGAAAGAACTCTCCTTTGGCCAACGAGCGGTTGCTCTGGTCATCAATTATGATATACATCAGGATTGCTTGTTCCCGTTGCTCATGAGGAAATACACGCACCAGACAAATTATTTCACAGGATCGCATTTGAGCATTTTCTCCACAAACTTCTGTACACCTTGAAGTTACCTCTGTTGTAACGTTGTCCTGTTGTGTTGTATGCAGTTCTTGCTTTGCAGGTGTGGAGAAAGGCAGAGCTAGATCAGGATGCATGGCAGTACACTGTTTATCAGAATCACAGTCTACACATTTTAAGCTCACAAGACAGTCTCTTGCCATATGACTTGAAGAGCAACATCTGAAACAACTTGTTTTCTTTCAGAAGATTCCTGCGCTCAGTCATCATTTTTCTAAAGTCTCTTCTTTTTGACATAGGATGTGGTTTGTTATGGAGAGAGCAGCTCTTTGTCAGGTATCTCTTACTTGTCTCCTTCACATTCATAGAGTCTTCTTCAGGTTCTGTGGATACATTGTTTTGTGCACTGAAACAGGGACTCTGCTATCACCATGTCTATAGAGGGATCTTTCATTTTTAATGACTGTATGGGCACTACTTGAAAGCTTGAAACTAGGGTCATTTCTAGCTTTAGCTGCGCTACAAATGAAAAGGGTAAAGAATGAGAATGGGGGAAAACTGACCCGGTTTTCATCTTTGAATCGTGAACCTGCAAATAACCACATTTCTTGTAGATTTGCTGGCAAATTCTCTACAATGGGATTAATACCACGAGGAGTATCAAGATAAGCCAGTCCAGATAAATATGCATCTCCTTTAGTGACAAGTATTTCTGTGAGCAAATCTGCAAGCTCCTTGAGTTTCACATTGTCTTTTGGAGATAAAAGTGGAAAGTTGTCCAGGTGCTTAAATAAGGCACTTTCAATTACTTCTGGAGTAGCATTCTTGAAGTCTCATCCAAGACATCTGAAGAGCAGCTTGTGGATTTGTAACAAACGGCTTGTATTCTTTTTACACGCTCTGATGATTCCTTTCCTAGCCATTTGATTAACAAATCTAACTCTTCGTTGGGTTGGCTGAGAGCTGTAAATCTTGTGTAACATTAACAAATGAAGACTCCCAAGCTCTAAAGCTTTCTGGATTGTCATCAAAACTTGGTAAGCCCTGTTGTGACTAGTTCTCTAAGCGCTAAGAATCTTGCCATGTCCAACATAGGCGATGCTTGGCTTTGAGAGTAATGCTGCACATCTGAATGAACTGCACACCCTTGATAATCACGATTTTGTCCTGGAGATACTCTAGATGCAGCATTTGGAATGGATTGAGGTAGAGCGTATTGATAATCTGGAGGTCTTGTGTTCTGCAGACGTTCACTGTCACTTATTCGACTCCATTCCTGAACTGCATTAGGGTTGACGTCACCTTCAGCACTCACTCTCTGAGAACTTTTGGTAAAATTTGGAGTTGATTCTTTTAAACAGGATGACAAACTCAGAGGTAAAGTGGAAAAGTCAGAGCTCACCCGGGTCTGGTGTTCCAGATATTTACATTTACAGCATTTGGCAAACGCCCTTATCCAGAGCGACGTACATAAGTGCTTAAATCTCTAACATTGAATACATTAATGCTGGTTCACTAGGTTACATACTTAAGATACCATGAGTTTAAAATATTTGTTCAAAGTTACAATGAAAGTGTCAAAGGTTGTATTTTTTTTTTTTAGGAGATAAGGAAAGAAGTGCTAGTTGAAGTGTTTCCTGAATAAGTAGGTCTTCAACCGCCGCTTGAAAATAGCCAGTGACTCAGCTGTCCGGAACTCTAGGGGAAGTTCATTCCACCACCTTGGTGCCAGAACAGAAAAGAGTCTTGTAGTATACTTGCCTCTTACCCTGAGAGATGGTGGAACCAGTCGAGCAGTGCTGGTAGATCGGAGGTTGCAGGGTGCAGTGCGAGGAATGATGAGGGCTTTGAGGTAAGAGGGAGCTGGTCCATTTTTGGCTTTGTAGGCCAGCATCAGTGTTTTGAATCTGATGCGTGCAGCTACCGGAAGCCAGTGGAGGGATCGCAGCAGCGGGGTGGTATGTGAGAACTTTGGCAGGTTGAAAACAAGCCGGGCAGCTGCATTTTGGATCATTTGCAGAGGACGGATTGCGTTCATAGGTAGACCTGCCAGCAGTGCATAGCAGTAATCCAGACTAGAAATGACAAGAGACTGACCAAGTACCTGAGCAGCCTGTGTGGACAAAAATGGTCGAATCCTTCTAATGTTGTAGAGAAGAAACCGACATGAGCGAGTCACATTAGCAACATGAGAGGAAAAGGACAGTTGATTGTCCATGGTTACCCTAAGGTTGTGAGCTGTGGCTGAAGGGGAGATCAGATCGTTGTGCAAGGATATAGCAAGATGATGACCTGGGGATGAATCACCTGGTATGAACAGCAGTTCAGTTTTGCTAGGATTGAGCTTTAACTGATGAGCAGTCATCCATGATGAAATTTCTGCCAGACATGCTGAGATCCGGTCAGAAGCTGTGGCATCTGAGGGTGGGAAAGAGAAGATAACATATTCCTTTGTTCTTCTTGAAATCACATGTGATAAGTGTGCTCTTTCCACTACGACTATCACCACCTTCCATTGCTACTTCAGCTGATTCTAAAGCATTCTGCAATAGCAGCAGCAGCTTCTTTTTCATTTTCAATGTTTCAAGACTTGCTTCCACCATAGCTCTTTCCTGTTCCAGACTGGCTTTTTTCTTTTTTAATTTCTAGTTGTTTTTGTGCAAATGCCATCCTAGCACGTGCAGCTTCTGCTGAGGCTCTAGCTTTAGCGGCAGCACAAACAACTGAAGATTGAGTGCTAGATGATGTACATTTTGATCTGACCTCTGAAGGTGCTTTTTCCTTTCCACTGTTTGCTTCAGTTTCCATGCTTGCATCTGTATGTCCTTCTGATGTCTGTTGATCCATGACTTTTTAATCATCTGCTTCTACTGCATTTTTTTTACTGTACTGTTCTCTTTATATGTTTTGCTATCAAGCGTTAATAAAAATAAACAGCAAGCCAAACTCCGTTCAAGAGCCAGGAAATGAGCGCCTTGCTCCTTTAATGATACTTTTGCAGTACCAGGGCAAACTCACAGGTCAATGAATCGAGTAAAAATGAAATGAAAGAAATAAACTTATTAAAATGCAAAATAGCATTATACTCATTAACAGTGTAGCAAACAGAATCTATACAAAAGATCTACACTACATGGCTAATGTAGCATGCTAGCACAGCAGTGTTGTATTCGAGATCGGCTCATTCGAGTCCGAGTCAAGACCGAGTCCAGAGAGGGTTGAGTCCGAGTCAAGACCGAGACCAGAGAAGGTAGAGTCCGAATCAAGTCCGAGTCCACATAAAGTTGGGTCTGAGAAAAGACTTAAAAGTAACCCTCAAGCATATGTTAAATTTTTGGTGGAAGCAATAAAAATGAGCAACAAGCTCAATCAGAAAAGCCGCATACACCATTAATACTGTATATTACTCACATTGGTTAAAAAATGATGTCAGTTGAGGGCAAAAAGGAAACAATTGCCACATAATATGACATATAAAGACAATGTTATTACAAACAATTACAGCCAGTACCACCAGTACATGTATAACACAACTGCAATTTACTAGCCTACATGACAATTCTAGTACACATAACATTACTGTACCACATGTTAAACTAACATAACAACTTTTAACTTTCAAGGTTAACTACTGAATTTGCCTTGAATTATGTGCATTTCTAAAAGTTTTGAAGATTACAGATGGGTATAATTGCTTTTCAAAAAATAAGTGAGAACACCATCCTGTTACCCAGACGAGCACGATGTGGCCTCATGATTAATCCACCCCGATTAAAAATTCTCTCCACTGGTGCAGACATTTTAAAAACAATTAGATTACAGCCAGTGACTGCAAATAACCTCCTCAGGTCGTCTGACCTCGCGCCAGTCTGATGCGCGCAAAAAATCACCAATCACTGTTCGTGTCAATCTTACATCAGTTTAAAGAAAAAGTAATATATTTTTTTTATTTGGGACTCGTGTGAACTCGTGAATAAGTCCGATTACAAATGTATTCGAGTACGAGTCGAGACCGAGTCAAAATGTTCGCGAGTCCATGACAAGACCAAGACCATTAAAAGATGGTCTCGAGTACTACAACACTGTAGCGCAGTTCAGCAATAGCAAACATCTCCGATTATAAAGTGATTAGACTAAACATACACTTTAATGTTATGTGCCATAGAGATTTTTTTTTAAATATAGACTTACAACCGGTGCTTCTGTAGCATTTTGAAGAAGGATTAACTTTTAACCTGGATGCAACTCAAACATACGCTCAGCGTGCACTACACCATGCTCGCTGCTACCTGGTTACCCAACATGCCGTGCTCGCAGATACGCGTCAAAATAAAAGTCCTTCTATACAAAGTTACACATAAGCGGCGGGTAAAAGTGAATGGAATATGAAAAGCATATCGAACATTAAGCAATTACAAAAATAAGATGAATGTAAATGCAAATGTCCATCATAAATTATACACAGCCTCTAACAGAGGCAGAACACTCCCCACTTGGCATCATTAATGCCGCTGTAACAGTTCTGTCCTGGTCTCTGCTTAGTCATCTTTGGCTAGCAGAAGACCACTTCAGAAATAGGCCTTAAGAATGTTTTCATATTACCATTTTCGGATGTCTTGACATCTACCTTGCAAACCTTTTCATCACTGCTCGGAAGGACAGACATGATTAAGCCTAGAGGCCAGTCATTCCTTGGCAACTGAGTCAGCTCGCATGTTCCGGTGAGCCTCATACCACTTGCGTCAAGGTCGGAGCGTACTATTGTATTCTTTTCACCATCGGCTCCAGAACTCGTTATCCAGTGCTTGTACTCGTTTCCATTGGCATTTCAGGATGTCTTTCAGTGTAGTTCTCATTTGGGGCAGATACTCCTGGTATCTGGGTTAAAGGCATTGCCGGAGTGAGCACGCATGGAGCATTGGGATCTGATGAAACAGGAACCAGAGGTCTAGCATTTATGATTGCTGACACTTCTGCCATCATCCTCTTTCGTTGGCTGCATGCCTAGTTCTTGACTAGCTCCAATGAAGTTGGTTCCTCGGTCTGATCTAAGCTGTTTAGCTGGTCCTCTGACTGCAAAAAACCTTCGTCATTGATGCAACTGGCAGAGGTCTTAGATTCTATGACTGCAATGTGGACTGTTCATATGCTCATACATGTAAGTATGGCCCACCTTTTGTTCTCTGCCACACCACCCCTGCATCGAGTGACCACTGTCCATAGACCGAAAATGTCTAACCCCACGTACGTGAATGGAGAAGACATACTAAGCCGCTCAGGTGGGAGGTCCGCCATCTTTTGGACTTCTAACTTTCCTCTGAGTCTGCGGCATGTCACACAGAAGTGAAGGATGGAGATTATAAATCTTTTTGCTCGTACAATCCACAAGCCAGCCAATCTAATTGCTCCTTCTGTGAGTTGTAATCCTTGATGGTGCACACTGGAGTGGTAGTAACTCACTAGCAGTTTGGTGATGTGGCTTTGTTTAGAGAGGATGACTGGATTGTTTACCTCGGTCTCAAGAGAAGCATGCCTCAAATGTCCTCCAACCCTCAAAAGTCCATCATCGATGTAGGGGTTGAGATTCCACAGCACACTTAATTGTGGAACTGGTTCGTTCCTCTGCAGAGCAGCATACACTTCTGGATACACATCTTTATACAGAGGTAGAACAGATAGGTATTTCCAGATAGAAATGGTGATTGATAGATAGATAGATAGACAGAAATGGTCATAGATAGTAAGATAGTCATAAGAAAGAAAGAAAGAAAGAAAGAAAGAAATAATTGATTTTGGATAAATTTTAACCAAAAAGTTATGGACTACAGCTTTAATGTCATATTTTTACACTAACCAGAAACTAAACTAAACAAGTATAACACACACAACACTGATTTTTTTTTTTTTTTGGTGCTACCCCAAGATTTTCTGTGGCCCCCTCTGGCCACCCCATTAAACGTTTCTGGGGTGTCACTGGATGTGGGACATTGTCAGTCCATACAGTTGATTTGTGTGTGTGTGTGTGTGTGTGTGTGTGTGTGTGTGTGTGTGTGTGTGTGACACTGACATCGTGAAAGTTCATAGGTAAATTATCTCATTTTAATGAGATATTATCAAGTTTAAACGAGAAAGGGGTCACATTATAACTGGAATTCTCGTATTATCGAGAAACACTACCAATATTTCTTACTTCACCGTGCATGTATTATAATGGTCATAATGCAGAAATGCTCATCCTCATTTGGGTGACACTCCACAGAAAATAATATAAATGTGAATAATGTTCTTGCCCTAAATATAAAGACCCGACCATAAAGCTGTTCAAAGCTGGTGAATTCTATGATTTTTTTGTTGATGTCACTTTTATTTTATTCTCACAATATTTTAATCAGTTTGATGATTGATGAGTACAAAAATTATGTTAACTGGCAGAAAGGAGTGCATAACGGTCACAAGATGGCAAATAAACAAACAAAAAACAAACAAACAAACGAACGAACAAACAATCTTAAATAAATCTTGCAGCACCCCAGTCACTTTGTGCCCTAGGCAACTGCCTGTCTCGCCTGTACAGTTCATCCCTGACAGAAGATGTAACTCCAGCTGTTTGACGCACCCGCCACCTAGTGCGGCTTGAATGAACTGCTGGGTAAAATGTAAAATAAAAAAATCTTGAAAAATATTATACTATATAAAATTAATTGTTATTAATGATTAATTAATTAATAGTTAATTAATCATTATATTATAATATCTAATTAATTGTAGTTCCATCCTCAGCCTTAGCTTCTGTTTCCTATGTGTTCTCGGGTTTTGTCCCAATCCTAAAAAATATGCCAGTAGATGTATTAGCGAATCTATATTGTCCTGAGGTGTGAAGGTGTGCACATGGTTGTTAGACTGTTGTTTTTTAAAGGTCTATTCCCTCACACTAGATGTTTCTGGGACAGGCTCTGAACCATCAACCATCCTGAATTTATTATGATGATTTATGATTTATTATGGCACCAGTTTCATTAACATCTTTTCAACATTTATCAGTCTTCAAAATTATGAACTGTTACATTTACAGCAGACGCCCTTATCCAGAGTGACTTACATTTTATCTCATTTTTATACAACTGAGCAATTGAGGGTTAAGGGCCATGCACAGGGGCCCAGCAGTGGCAGCTTGGTGGATGTAGGAATCAAACTCACAACCTTCCGATTGGTAGCCCAACACCTTAACCACTAGGCTACCTCATCCCCATACCACATTTTAATTTTCACAAGATATCACGAGAGTTTTCTAGAACACAGGTATAAAGGGTTAGACACTACAATTATTTACAGTTATCTTGTTCTTTCTGGGACATTTTCTTTCTAAAAATGTTCTTTCAAGGGCTCATCCAGCACATTAACTTTTTTGTCACTTTGGTCAAGTTTCTAACATAAACTGTTCTGTTGTAAATGTGTAAAAAAAAAAAAAAAAAGAATCAAAAGTCTTCTAAAATTAAATTATTGCTTGTATAGAGTTTTTTGACCTGAAAATTTAATTAGACTTTTTAAAAGGACGAAAAATATAAGTTAGATAAGCTGTAGCTACAGTACTTCTAAGAAAAGCTGGCTGTGTGCTTTTGCTCAGATGGAAGCATATAGTGCCGTGATTAGACTGTTCCTTTATCTGTGACATGACTACTCAGAAGTGACTCAATCATGTCAATCATGTTGAATAACGGCATCATGGGCCTTCGTGTGATAAAACACCTTGTCGTGTGCATTATTGCGAGATCAGATTGACAACACCACTTTTAATACTGTCTGACCTCTGGTTTATTCTGTTCACATTCAACCTTTTTTGTCATGATGCATGGTAGAAAGTTACAGTCCACCTTTCCTTTCGCTGGCATGTCAGCAATCAAGATGTGTTATCTCTAGTAGACAGAAGTTAACATTTGGTCTCATCGCATCAGAGACTTCACAATAGCAATAGTATTACAATAGAATTCACAATAGCAACATACATCTGCTCATCATTTATAATCTTGTCAGCAAGTGAGAAGGAGGTGAAGAAGTTACATTTAGTCCACAAGATATCTTACCACTCAAGCCCTTTAAACCAATTTTCTGCTTTTTATCAGGCTGTTTTCTGTAGTATGCATCACCTTTCATAGAGTAGCTGGTTCCTGAATCTCAATTTCACCAAATCTACATATTCCTTTCTTTTAATGGGTTTTGTTATGAAGCATAACTTGACCCAACAAAAGGTTAATTCTGGCTAAAATCTCCAGAGGGAAATATGTCTGCTTGTCAGTTGTCTCCTGGCTGACAATCCCTTCCCTTCTATATATATTTAGGAAGACGATTACATCATTGTGTTGGGGATAGTGGGGGGTGTGGCATGAGACACATAACCAGGTGGCAGACACTTCTCTCTGGTCACGAGTGGAAATGAATCAAAGCGCATGATGGCTATCATTCAGTTCTTTGTGTTATACGCTGTCTACAGAGTTCTTTCAGGACAAGGTAAATTTAAAACACTTTTTATTTTCTAACCACAAACGTTTGTTTTCAGGTTTTTCTTCAGGTTTTGGTCATCAGGAGTTCTGTGTGTATTTCAGAAGTCTTAGTTAAAGGTCATGCTGGGCACAGTACAGACTTGAGGAGACATGTTTAAAGTCATATTATTCTGCAGACATATGGGATGTGGTCTGTTATAACAGAGAACTACCTGTCTCAGAAATACCAAACTGCTCGGAAAAGTCCAGCTTTGAATGTCAAGGTCAAACAGATTTGCTCATATTCTGCACTTTGGTGTGGATCTTAGACCTCTTTAAAAAATATTTTGCCGCTCTGGATAATGGCATCTGCCAAATGCAGTAAATGACATGAAACAGTTTGTAAACATCATCCTAATTTCTTTAGTGCTTGGCCATGAGCAGATGCCTTTGGAGATGTGCTGTAAAAATGGGAGAGAATATGGTCTGAAGAATCAGCACTGTGCTTTCTTTCCCTTCTCCCCCTCCTCCATCTGCAGGTAAGAAAACACCTGGTTTGGGCCTTCATTACAACTGTTAACACCTTAAATGCCATGTTGAAGTTTTTTTTTTAAGAAAAGCAATAACTTCTGCATAGTTTCAAACAGCTGGTTGACTGCTGGGCACAACAGTGCTGTGTTCTGTAAGACATTTATGATCAACTGTTATAGATTCAGAGCCATGATGGATGTGCTGAACTCTAAAAACAGGAGTATGTAACATGTCTTAAAATTGGTGCTGTGTTGATAAGATTGAAAGTGTGGTGAATTTGCTGACTAGAATCCACCAATATATAAATATAAATTATAGCTTAAAGCTTGTCAATTCTTCATGAGATTTTGTAACAAGCTCAGGCCTTTCATGTTCAAATGCTCCTGAAGCTATTCGTTTTTAGACATAAAGGAACTCATGGTCCACAAGTGCCTATTTATTCACACACACATTCACCCTCCCATTTTACGCACGCACACACACAGGCACGCACGCACGCACACACACACACACACACACACACACACACACACACACACACACACACACACGCACGCACACACACACTCTTCTTCTCTCTACATAAACTGGTTAAACATGGTGTTGCTTTGTGTGAGCAAGTTTGGCATTTATCTGTTTCTAGTATCAGCTGTTTAAGAGGCAAAAGTAAAGCTCTACTGCACACCAGGCTGCATCAGAACATTGATTATTTGATTCTTTTCTAAAACACTTGTTACACTTACTTATTTATAGCAATAAATCATACTAGTGTCATATTTAGAGTACATGTGAGTCTAAATGTGCTAAATGTTATGAACAATTGCATTTTAAATTTGATATAAAAGTATTTTAAGTAGTTATATTTAAAAGATAAGTAAACGTAGTTTGAGTTAAAAAGAGAATAGTATATTTCAATATTATTATTAAAAGAGGATATGATACATGTTTATAGGACAAAGGGCAAGTGGGATTTTAACAATTTTACAAATCTGATCCTAAAGGCTCCATGTTTAATTGAACTATAATTTTTGGTATTACATGATTGCCAAATTTTCTAATTTTATATACGGTATATTAAGAAAAGATCATATATTCTGGTCTGTATTTTTCCTGTTCTCTGCTAGGATGGCTCAGAAGCAATGCTGTCACGCTGCACTGAAGGAAAATCTCTGTACCAACGGCATGAAAAGTGCCAAAAGAACTGGAGTGTGTGACTTCTTATTTCAGACAGACTCCTATAAAGTCAACACTGCCAAGGTGTGTGCCTGTTTCTTTTATAATCTGGAACATGCTAGTAATATTCAAGGCTTCACAAAAAGTTGTCAGACATGCCATTTATAAACTAGTCCCTTTCCTGATGTTTTCGACCAGATGTGCTGTGAGTGCTGTGTGCTCGGGCTGCTGGCTCAGAAAGAGAATTATACCTGTGAGCTGCACATTTCTGTCACTGTTCACTGCAGGAATGTTGCACGTGCGTGCTGTGTAGAAAAACAACGTGGATTAACTCACCAAGGTACCTGAGTGCTGAGACAAAAGTAATTTCCTCAAATTACATGATCTACATGAACTGATACAAGCCTTTAAGCTTACACAACACACAAGCTTGTCCAGTCACCTTGAGTTTCTTTTAGGTTTCTCAAAATGACCTACATTACAGAACCAGCAGCCACAAAATAGTTGTTAAAAAAGAATGTTTTCTAGGGACAACATGCAGAATATGACCAAGAATCTCATACATCATGGACAATCATATATCATGGATATACTTCATAATATAATATTTGTCCGGTAAAAGAAAAATGGGAGAATAGATAAAATATTTATAAAATGTTGAAAATAGATCTGTTAGGTTTGACATTTTAAGCCACTGATTTACTGAAACATACGTTAAATCACTTTATCACCTACGAGAGTCAATCTACCTAAATTTATGAGCGACGCACTTAATTATTTAATTGTTCTGAAATGCTTCAATACTTTGTGCCTGTAGTGCAACCGACTGAATATCAGAAAGCTTTCACCAGTAATATAAATGTATATACAACGCTGCATAGTAAGATTCGGTACTTATGCTTCAGTGACATTTATAAAATCCTTAGTACTGCAATGAAAGACTGCCATCCTGTCTTTAATATTCCTTTTATTCATTTTATACACCATGTATACAAGAGTGTAAAGAACACATCCAGATAATCTGTAATTTGCTCATTCCAAGTCGTCTTTGAATGAACTAATGAAACCGTTTCCGTAATCTCTCACACAGTGTCACCTCTGCTGAATAACACCAGCAACGGCGTTGGAGGTAATACCCAGGGAATTGACTTGTGTGCAGGTATGAATTATTCTCTGACGACAACCTGTCAGGGCTGGGTCTTAAACTTGGGGTCGGCAGCATGAGAGACAGATGCTCTGTGAGTCACAGAAGAGGTGATGAACCCAAAAACAGATTAAAAAAAGCACAAGAGCTCCTCAAAATAAGTCTCTTAAGGAAAGAGATGCAATCATGTTTTGCACTTCACTCTAGCAGTTATCGTGTGTGTCACTTGTTCCACTCGTTGTTGGTATAACAATAATGTTATGAACATTTGTATTCATTTTTCATAACTGAGGAAGTGAAAACTTACCTTCTGAGATTTCTGTTTCACATAGAAGGAGTAACAAGATGCTCTCAGCTTTGTGTGGGTAATGGTTCTTGTGACTGCCTGAGAGGTTTCCACCTTAAATCTGATGGCTATAACTGTGAGGGTAAGTTTAGCACTTTGCTTTCCACTGCAGGTGAAACTATTAAAAATGCTTTTCCCCATATTTTTTTCCTGATTCAGTTTTTCTACACACAAAAGTTATTTTCATTATTACCAAATGGTGAATTACAATCCCAGTACTGAGTTCAAACATCTTGCCTCTAGCATAACTTTTTGGGATTATTTAGAATTCAGTTGCACAATTTTATAAGATTCATTTTTTGCCCAAGGACATTAAATGTAAAGAATTTTGTAATCATAGAAAGATTTTGGAGATGAACCAATATGTGCAGTATATATTTAGAGCATAAAGTATAATATTTAATAATATAAATATATTAAATCCTGTATTGTTACACTTAATGATAAAACATATTAAATATTCAATATCTAGTAAATTGACCTTGGTCAGAGAGAAATCCTTGTATCATCAGATTACAATGAGTGTCTGTCGGGCGCTCATAGCTGCAGGCCAGGTGAGAGATGCATCAACACTGAGGGCTCATACCGCTGTCAGAGAGAAACCGGCTGTGGCACAGGATATGAGCTGACTAACACCAATACCTGCCAAGGTTAACCTAAAGCCCTATCTCATTATTCTTAATGTTAAAGTGATATAGTGCATTCAGTTCTCGGTTCTATTTCATTTCTGTTAGATATCGATGAATGTCTGCTGGAAACTCATAACTGTGGACATGAATTCATGTGTCAGAACACTGTTGGGTCATTTCGCTGCCATCCCCGATATCAGTGTGGGGTCGGATTTATCCAGGATGCTGTCGGAAACTGCATTGGTTAGATACATGTCTATGTGAAACTTTATATAATGCAATAATACACTCCTCAGTACTTTTTGACGTCAGCAGTCATTCAGTGCTTGCTCTATTTCTCAGACATAAATGAGTGTTTCCATGATAAGAGCCCATGCCAACCTGATCAAACATGTGTAAACACCGTGGGTTCCTACACATGCCAGAGGTTCTCAGTGACCTGTGGACGTGGTTATCACTTGAACAAAGAGGGCACACTCTGCATAGGTAAAGAAATTAATTCCTGTTTCTGTAATTCCTCTTCCCTGTAGAAATTCCTCTTCTTATTTAACCAGTTGAAAGGCTTCTTTGAAATACTATATTCATGTATAATTTTATGACTTTTGCATAGATTTGGCTCTATTCCAGCTAGGGGAAACTCATTTTGAGGACATAAGAAAATAAACAGAAGCCAGAAATGTAGAAAACATTTACTCGTACTGACCTCAACTCTTTTGGACAATATGCACACACTGAATTTGCTTCCTCAAAATATTCACAAATCTGATTTTGTTTAATAGAACATTTATTACTAAGAACATGAACATCAAATGAAAAGTTCCTCTTAAGATAATTTCTCACATTTCTATAAGATGTGGATGAGTGCAACAGACCAGACAGTGGCTGTCAGGGCCATGACTGTGTAAACCTTCTGGGCTCTTTCCGCTGTGACTGTCGTTCTGGATTTGTGTTTAATAGCATCAGCAAATCCTGCGAGGGTAAGACCAGCATTTCCTGCCTGGCATTTTGCATTATATATGGTGTAAATATCTACTGAGAATTATTCTTAAATCTTCCTCTTAGACAATGATGAATGCAGGATCTATCAGGGGCACCTGTGTGCTCATAAATGTGACAACACTCCAGGATCGTACCTGTGCAGCTGTCATCCTGGGTTTAAGCTGGCCAGTGATGGCAAGAGCTGTGAAGGTGGGTTCGTAATTACCCAGGATAGGTCATGTTGGTATAATTCACTGTGTTGTTGTGAACAGTATCTGATCCCTCCTATAGATGTGGATGAATGTAAGAACAGCCCATGTAGCCAGGAGTGTGTGAATGTTTATGGCTCCTACCAGTGTTACTGTCACCGTGGCTACCAGCTCAACAACACCGACGGACATACATGTGAAGGTAAGATATCTTCAGGAGAATGACCTGGAGATCCATTTGTGACTAAAAGTTGTATGCAAATAAAGTAGCAGTTCGTTTTAGTGGACTTTTCTGCCTGTGAGTAACAGACTAGTATGGATTAAGTCTAAATCTTTAAAATATGGTAATTATAAAATGATAATTTCTTTCCTATTTCTTTCTATTCTTTTTTGCTAGATATTGATGAATGTGCCTTGACCTCTGGGGGTAAAGTTTGCTCGTATCATTGCTTGAACACACCTGGTAGCTATGAATGTACCTGTCCCCCAACAGGCTACTCACTCTCCCCCACTGGACGCACCTGCTTGGGTAAAGTTTTTAAAATATCATACGATTATCATATGATTGTGTAGATTTTCCTTCGCATATGTAGCATATCATTCTGCAAGAAAGAAAATTAAAGATGGATTTTAAGCAATCAATAAGTTTAAAACTATGAAGGTATGTAATCGAGAGGTATGTGACATCTCGAGATGGCAATAACTTGTGTGCAGACATTGATGAGTGTGCAACAGGAACGCACAACTGTTCTGCTACACAGAGCTGCTTCAATATCTTGGGTGGATTTCGCTGCTTGACGTTTGAGTGTCCACCCAAATACCGGCATGCAACAGAGAGGTGAGTATCTTATACTTCTATTCTAGAAGTATACGAGAAGGATTTATTCTCCTTTACACCTGGAAGATTGTTTGCTTAAAAAAATAGGGTTAGGGACCTGTTTTGAAACCATTTCATAGCATGGACTAGGAACAAAATCTTTTTTTCTGAATGGCTGACAATCTGACAAAAGCATGTGGTTTTTAATAAGAACCTCCCATTTTTATTGAGTATTTGGTATTTAAGCCTCATTTTATGCTGCTAATTTCATGCTACATCGTACCTTTTCAGTCACTGTGAACGCTTGCCTTGTGAGCAGAATAATGAGTGCCTGACCCTGCCCCTGAGAATCTCCTTTTACAATCTCACATTTCCCAAAAACATCCCCATACCTGCTGCTGTTTTCCGCATGGGGCCATCCAGTTCTGTGCCTGGGGACAACATCCAGCTTCTTATCGTGGATGGTGATGCAGAAGGATTCTTTAGCATCCAGAAAACAGCTCATGGTGCAGTGGTGTCTGTGCAGCGACCACTGCCAGAACCCCGGGACTTCCTGCTCACTGTGGAAATCAGGCTGATTCGATATGGCATCACAAGCATTTTCGTGGCTAAGATTGCTGTTTTTGTTGTTAATGACTAGCCCAGTGTTCCCAACAGCTGGCCAAAACCTTAGTGCTTCTTTACCTTATAAAAAAAAACAACTTAATGAAACTACTGTGTCTTATTCATTTTAGTATTATAGCATAAATGTAGCCACTGGAGCTATGACAGCCTTTATATTTGTTTTATAACAAATATCAGGGATTTAACATGAATATTTCTATAACTTAGAACTATAGAACAAAATTCTATTCTGTGGAATCCTGTGTGTTTTATTAAAAAGTAATCTGCTAATGACCAAGTGCAACAAGGAAAAATGTGACAAGGAGTGTGATTAAGAACTCTTTATACAGGCTATGTACGACACTTTTGCTATTAGAGCCTGGTCTAGGAACCGAGCACACAGGAAACTACACTGGTTCCAGAACTTAAGAAAGTAGAGCCATACATTTATAGTCATAAGACTATACTTAATATCTGAGCCTCAAAACACTTGAGCCAGACACATTTTACTTTACATAATGAGTTTACTAGGCTGTAGGATATATTACAAATATCTGGTTTATGTGATGTATTTATTATATTTGGTAACTTTAGTCACAATTTGAATCTTGTGATTAAATGTATATGTATTATGTCAGTGAATCTATTATATTTATACTGCCTATGTAATGACTTAATAGACCTTTGGTAAAAAATAGGCAAGGCTAACATCCTGAGGTGATAATCATTATTATTTCCTCTCATCACTTTATATGACTTCAGTATTTCCTAAAAAATGGGACCAAATGCTGCTTCCTCGTCTGGTTCTTTTATATATTTATAATTTTATAATAATATTATACAGTATTTAATCACTTGATGTCTATTCCACATTGTGTAGTTGAATGTCTCATTATGTTCCATTACTGTATTAATAATAAATAAACCAACAATTATTTCCGTTATTCATGCCTTCTGATTTTCTGAAAATATTAACACTTTAGAAAAACACTGCAACATTTAAAGGTGTGAAGCGTAAATTAAATGAAGGCTTTAGGCCAATTTGTCTGCTTGTTTTTCAGGATGTTGGATGACAGAGATCTGTAAAAGTATTCTAAATAGCAGGAGCATAATTAAGTTCAGAAAAAATCTGAAATCCCCAGTGTAAAGTTTTATAGTCTACTGACATTAACAACATGCCCATGGTAATTCTGGGAAAACAGTTATAACATGCATGTGATGTAAAGACAAATGGTGGTACAGTACATAGAACAGGGCGGCACTGGGGTATCATGAAACAACACTTGTTTGTTGAATATAATGAAGGTAGCACACCAAAGTTTATCATATAATGTTTCTAAAATGAGCTCTAGCCATAGATTTTACACTTTCGTACTGCTCCAGCCATATCCCCTTAATATCAGGTCTCTGTTTTGGTTTACAGCAGTCCATTTTAAGAATATTGAAGAAAAATGGCTCAAATGCAAGAGATTAATATAAAAAATAATGTTAGGAAAGGGAAAATAGCTATTGGCCACACATCAACATCAAATTGATACCCACATTATTAAATTACATTAGCCTCGAGAAGCTATAAAAACATAAACCTCCTGTTACACTCTGAAAACAAAAAAATCTAGATTAAAAAAAACCCTCTTAATACAAACAACACTATATCCTTTGCCCTGATCAAGAAACTGGGCTTTTTTGTATCTGAAGCCTTTATACTAACAGTTTATCTTTAAGTGTGTTCGGGGTTTCTTGGTCCACCACTGGGAGGGAAATTTCACTTTAGAAAAATATAAATTAGGTAAACAGCCTTAGAAAAATAAATTATTTGAACACAGTAAGTCCATAATCTACCTCCAAGTGACAATAGTAATGTTGATGAATATTGCACAGCATGGGATGAACTCCATTTTGCACTGATCTGAGCTCCACACCTAAGGGAAGACTCCGATCTGGAGAAAATCCTCATCAGATGTCTCTTGTTCAGTTTGCAGTGAACAAGTCAAACTGGAGTCATCAGCAGGATCCGTGTCTATATGGAGGGTTGAGTGTGTTCTGTACACCAAGGGAGTGTCAAAAAACAAAACAAAACAAAAAAAAACAGGGTTTGGTCAAAGGCACAGATGTCTTAAATAAGTCTTAACAGTCTAAAATGACTGTTAACTAGGTGGGAAGAGATAGGATGGCTAAACATTCCTCACTCCCTCCATGCTCTTGGGATCTGTTAAACAAGAAAGAAAGCAATTAGACAAGAGCATTAGACCGAAATGTCATGTCAATGACCCAGTAAGTTTCTTTTAGAATCATGAGCAGATCCTTTCTTTCTCCACACTTCAACCTTTCCATCACTTACAGGTTCAATTTGATTTCGGATCTTCTGTGGGGTTATCTCTGTATTTCTTTGTGAATTCCATTCAGGCCTTCTGATTCTTACTGATGAAGAGTGGTTTGAATCTTGTGGTATGATCTATATTTTTGGTATAGTCTATATTATATCGCTGCTCTCAAAAACTTCACAAAGATGAAAGGTAGATTGTGAAACCTTCACTCTGACCCTGTGGAGGTTGTTGGTAATATGACTGTTGTTTTTGGGTTTTTCATTATAGTTGTCACAATGATGTCATCAAATGGCATCTTGATGTGATGCTATAAATTGTTTATAAGTATCAGAACAATTTAATCTGACAAACTCAAAGCACATTCCACTTATCTTTCCTGGCATACCTTTGAACAGTCACCATATAACAATACCAAAATAAACCGATGGGGCTCTTGTAAGGGCAAGTTCAACTGTTAGCTTGTACTCTATAAAGAGCATGCACTACGATTAAAATGTGGTTTCTACTGTGCCAGCATCACCAGGCTGTAACCGCTATCACACAGCCACCACTGGCATCTCCCTCAATTTTAACAGGTGACAGATGGTTACATAGAGACCCGGGGCACTGTGCTCAGCACGAGCCTCCACACTGCTGTAGACTCTGGATTTATGAATGATTGCATGGTCAAAGGCATTAAGTTGGATAAGTGTAATCCTACCCAGCATATGCAAACAGCTCGTGAGGCCAAATCTGTGCAGGACAACCTGCTAGCAGACTACTATTGCTTGTGTTTCTCTCTTCCCTCTGCGAGTTCCTTAAAATATATTCCTTCCTCTTTTTTTTTTAGTATAGAGTATTTATATTCTTTATTGGCCCGGAAAAATGTTATGTAGTAAAAAATGAAATAAGATGTGAAAGGATTTTTTACTGATGGAACAGTGGGTAGTGTTGCCCTCTGGGTTGAGTCTCTGTGCATGTTCTCCCCATGCCTACTTGGGTTTCCTCTTGTTTCTCCGGGTTCCTCTAACCACCTACAAACTTGCTCGAAGGTGGAAGGATTAAATTAAATTGACCCCAGGTATGAGTGAGCATGTGAATGTGTGTGTACATTGGTGTACTGCTGTACTAATCTGTAAATGGATTTCTTATCATGAAAGAGTATTTAAAACCAAAAAAATTAAAAAAATGTCCTTTGTCAGCCATTCGAATTTCAGCAGTCATTTCACATGGTTAGCAGTGAGTTTTTCGTTACAAACCCTGACACGTATATCTCGCTGTGCTCTCTTTACTGATAACTTGGTAAAAAAAACTATCCACTGAGGACTCTATCTGTAAATGGTGCTAGGACCCTACAGATTATGGCTTGCAAGTATAAAACAATAGCATTTGACGTCATACTGCAGGGCTTTTTCATTTCAAAAGATGTCATATCACTTATTCTGTTTAATTGTGAAAGCTAGCACATCAGCAGGCCTTCATGAATGTATCTTAGCCCTCTGTCAGCCTATAGCCTTCAGTATCCCATTAGTGCTGTAGCAGTTGAATCTCTATCTCTCTGCTCTCTCTCCTTTATTCCATTTTTCTCCAGGTCACTGAACCTGAAGAAAACACTGCTATCTCTCATGCTGTTGCATAACACATCCTGTCATCATCTCTTTAATCTCCCAGTCCTGTGCACAAAGAGGACGATGCTTTCCCTCTGGGATGTGACTAGCCAGTGCGAATGTTAAGTGCCCTCTGTTGCCTGAGGGAAGGTGGACGTAACCCCAATACTGCTGCTGCTCATGAACCAGATGAATCAATCAAATAAAGACAGTGAAGAAAGAGTGGAGCGAGAGAAAGAGAAATAACCAGCTATTTTTTTAGACCGAGGCATAAAATCTCACAAAAGTCTTGATGCTCTTGCTGTTAATATAACCATTTATACAGCACTATTACTTCCTTATTTAAACAGATTTTTTTTTTAAATATATTTTTCTTGTTTTTTATGCCTTCAAATTGTTGGAGAGCATTTCTTTAAACTTCAAACCCTGACTCATATCTTTATTTGAACTGGAAAAACTCATAGTATTATATGTGCAGTAAAAGCAGTCTAATTTAAACCTAAAAAAAAATCTGTAAATTTGTTACAAAATTCATACCTACACATTAACTCAGTGGTTCTGGTTTTAGAAGTGAACAATTCAGTAATAAATATATATATAAAATAATAAATTAATAAATATGACCACACTTACTGTAATGTGTTTAATACGTGTATCATGAAATAAAGAATATTTGTGCTACATTTAGCAAGAGTTTGACATATGTCCATGTACGTTTTCTCCAGGTTCTCCAGTTTTCACCCAAATCCCAAAAGCATGCCAGTATGTGGACTGGTTACACTAACTTGTTGAATTCCTTGGTTCCATCTCTTGGTTCTTATGCCATTATCCTCTTATCAAGACCTTTCTATCACATTCATGTTTCTACTTCCTTTTTTGCTCACTCTCTTGTTCGTGTATTTTGCTCTATATTCAAACACTCATTTACAACCGGGGCAATGTCTCATCATCAACCATTTGTATTATATATTGTATTGGTATTGTACTGAGATGTTGGAGAAAACCCACAAAGACACAGGGAGAACATGTAGAACTTTACATAGAGAGTAACCTGAACTCTAGATACACCAAAGCTGGATTAGTACTGGGTCTTCTGACGTATTTTACTCTATGTAGGAGCCAGTTCTTACAATGGAAACAGGACACAGCTGTCATGGTTCTGATGTTTCACATAACTTGGTGACAGAAACTAGCAGAGTCCATTATTAAGAAGAGGCCAGCATAGAATCAGTATTGTGTCACCTAATCACCTAATATCTGTATTGTATAGAAAAAAAAAATTATTAGTATTCAGGACATCCCTTTATTTCACTATATAACTGTTCTCTAGTTGAAAATAGAACAGACAACAGAAAATTCTAATATCTGAGATCACACTTATGTGCCAGTGGTTACTCATTTAACAATAAAATAAATATTATTGCCTGACAAATATGTGTACAAAGTGACCCACTGTATTTCCTAATGACTGCCTAAAATTGCATAATCAAAGCTGCTGATTAGCCTGTTATGTTAGCAGCAATTATCTCCACTAGATGGCCTAACACCTCTGTCAAAAGCCTGCAGGGTCTCAAGGCAGAACATTCTGTGTCTTTCCTGTTTTCTACAGTGCACCGAAGAGCACAGACACTGTCTGAAGTGTAGACAATGTTCTCTGTGATGTGAACTCTCTGAACGTCTTGTATGTGCTTCTGAATACTCAAAATGGATGTGAGAGACTCTGGATTGAAATGCCAGGCTCATCATGCACTGTCGCTTCCATCTCATGGACAGAAGATAAGATTTGTGAAATACTGTATAGGTTGCAATGTAGATTAACAAAAGTGGTTATTAACTTGTCCATATTATTGCAGAATTCATGGAAATTGTAACCGACATATAATAATGTTAGAGGCTACATAAACATGCTATTTTTATGCTAATTTTATATTTATATATATATTTAAATTTGTACAAATTATATGAATGATTAATTTCCTTGTTCTACTAATATAAAAAATATTAAGCCTATGCTCATGTTTTTACTGAAATTGTCTCTTGTTACTGAATCAGTGTCTTATTATTAGAGTCATTAGACTAAAGCAGACACTTTGCCATGTACAAGAAGAAGAACCACACTCTTGTAAATAAACATGTGACTTTGGCTGTCATTGTTGTAAAATCATTGTAAACGTTTGTTTAATTGTTAAAAAGGTGGTTTGATGCCTATGTAATAGCATAAATTCTGACAAAGTCAATGGATTTTTGAGAAATCCACAGAAATCTTGAGTGAAACCTTTCATAACGGTGTGCTAATATTTTTAGAACATTTCGAAGCACAGCTGAACTCACACACAGCTGAAATATTCACAGCTGAAAAACACAGCTGAAATATTCACAGATGTTGTATATTTACAGCCACAGTTTTTCATTAGCAATATAACTGTATTTATGCAATATAATAAAAAAAAAATAGGAATATTAGCACCTATTAAAATCACATTTGTAAACCAGTTAATATTCGTGGTTAAAGACTGGCCTGAATTAACTTGAAGAAAATAATTTCCGTTTGTTGGATGATGCGAATGTCGTGATTCATCCAAACCCCCACAGGAACTCTCATTTGAAATGAGACTAGTCAGGATGCTCACAGCTCACATTAAATGATTAGTCATAGGGCTTATTTGCATATTGCAGCCTTCTGTGATATCACTACAGCAAAGGCCAGTACTCCAGTAACAATTAACAAATGTTATAGAGTGCAGTGTGAATTCTCAGTTTCTGTCTGGTACAATACATTAGATCATTATTCATTCCTACCTGATTTATTCTCAAGGTCGGATTGGAAAGTAATGTTTTTGGACCAGTGAAGTCTGTGGAATCCCATGCAGCCATGAAGAGAGCTTGCAGATCTCCACACACACAGCAAGAGTTCATGATTTGCATTGAGACACTTTCCATTGTTAAAAGCGCTATACAAATAAATTTAAATTGAATAATTGAATGATCAATCCAGGAACCTTAATGCTGTAAACAGGCAACTGATGCCTTTACACAAGCTTTTAATAGAGCAGGAACTGCTAGCTGGATTTTTCTGAGATGAAGCAGGAAATGCCCGTTCTGCTAATCCATGTTAATGTCTCTGTCATACAGAGCATAGTCGGGTAAACTCCAGCTTTAGTATCCAGCTGCAGAAATCAATCTATAGGACAACCACTATACCTGAGATAGGATTACTGCATAACCCTTTGGAGCTGGAGTTATCAAAACCACCAGCATATGATCATTGGTGTATGTGAATTATGTAAATTATACCATCTTTGAGTTTTATATTTTCTTTAAACATCATGAAAAATTCGGATGAATTCAAAATAGTAAAGACACTGCAGATGGATTCCATAAGGTAGGTACGCTAACCCCACATATAACCCCAGCCTGATCCTGTTCGACTTAGAATGTGTAGCAGCCCGGAAAATCCCTTCACAAGGTCATAGTTCTGATATCTATACTCATATAAAACTAGACACATTCCAGAAGTCTCATCCACATATACTGTATCTTTATCACAAAGATCTAGCATTTTAAATTCTACTTATCCAAAAAATGATTAAGGAGCAAACTCCATTTATAGATGCTAAACATTTAATGATTTAATACAGACCCTGCCAAAAACTCTCCTCCTGCCTCAACATTTACAGTATATATATACTGTATATATAATGCTACAATATAAGAAAATATTTTTCCAGACATTGTTCAGAACTTATCATACTGTAGCTTATCTGCAAACTTTTTCAAACAGGTGGGTGACTTCAAACAGTTTAAGCAGTTTAACATTTAAACAAATTACCATTTGTCTCTTGCAGATTTGCCAGTTAGATACACTTTATTTTATTTTATTTTATTTTATTTTTAACCTGAATTAAAACATGTATGAGGCTGTGTTCCAAATATCCTCTAGAACACACTTCCAGAATTTAGAGACCATATATAAGAAAAACATCCACCATTTCCTGAGTTCTGATTAATCATAACAAAAATGTATAACAGCCCACTATATGATTTATACACACCACTTTTGTTTATAATATCTGATTTACAAGCTACCTGCTAAGCTTTGCACTAGCTTCTTTAGCAGACAAGAAAAGCAAACTAACTGTATTAGGTGTGTAGTCACCAGAGACAACCAACAATCTATACTACTGTCTTCCAAACTTTATTTTTCTATGTAATTTCTCCATGCACATTTAATGATAGGTCATATTTAACAGGAGAAAATAAAAACATGGTTATAAGATGGTGTGCAACTTTTTGTGTCCGAGAAATTGTTTTAGCTAATCATTTGAGTTTGCCACTTTAAAGTGCCGTGTTGTTGCTGAATTTGTTGTCGCTAGTGTGAACAGTGGCTACTCCAAGTCATTATTTATAAACTTGTCTAATCTGATGACACGATCAGTTGATATGAAACTTAATAGCTTGTAAACGGACAGTGCTGGATTTTCCTGCACTTGTGTTACGTTGACATTTGTCTGTGAACATTGTAGACTGTGCAGCCTAGACACTCCCTAGTCTACATTGATAGTAGGAAATATATTCAATTTCCTACCAGTGTGGATTGATTATTTCATTACAGAACAGCTCTTTCGAAAAGTAAACAGTGTCCTCAGGGAATGTGAACTTTTACAACTGTCACGGCTCAGACGTTGAACATTGCTATGGTGAGCAGAAGAAAAAAAACAGCATCTAAACTGTGTAATTATATGCAGAAAGAGCTGAACTATAGCAATAAAATAAACACCCTGTCAATCAAAGTGTGAGCATGAGGACCTGACAGCTGGTGCCTTGTGCTGTTACATATAAAATCTGCAACCATCCTGACATGTGGTGTGTGGACTATATAGACTCTATATTATGTTTTACTGAGTGGCTGCATATTAAGTAATTAAATCAGTACTTTCATGCCTGATACTGCAGCACATGGATGGAAACAGGTCAGTATGTGGGAGCTTAATCCCTGAAAGGGTGGAACGACTTCTTCCCCCCTTTTCAGTGGAAAAATCAAGTACTACTAACAAGACTGATGCGGTGAGGACTGAAAACAGTCGTCAAGTATGTCCAATGAAAATGCATGAGGGGTTATGGAAAAGTATATAATAGGTGTGTTTCAATGTGCATTGTGTGGGAAAGGACATGTGATGATGTTTGTGTTATTCAGACCTATGTGGGAGGTGAACAGCTCACACGCACTACAGCATAGTGTGTGTGTGTTAAATGACATGCCTTCCCTGGACGGCCTCTTTGGTAAAAAGTCTGATTGTTGTAGATAGTGATTTTTAAGGAGGATACGTGGGCAGACTCTCAGCACTGTTCTCGCAGGGAATCTGTGTGCTGTGTACATGTATGTGTGCGTGTGTGTTGGGGGGGTGGCTTTAATCACACTGTGCTTTTTATCACACTGTTACTGTTCATTTTACAGTATGGCACTACTACGCAGTGCAGGAAGCATCTAAAAATCACGCTACATTATACGTTTTTGCATGCAGCTTTATCCTATAAGAAATGAATTGTGATGAATTGAGCCATATGATGTTATTATTGTTCCCTGATAAAGGAGAGCTTTTATTATCCATATAGTGTCTGATACTTAACACTGAACACTTTGTCCAGTCAGTGATGTGATGTGACCTGTGATTAATATGAATTCGTTCCTTTCTTTCTTTCTTTCTTTCTTTCTTTCTTTCTTTCTTTCTTTCTTTCTTTCTTTCTTTCTTTCTTTCTTTCTTTCTTTCTTTCTTTCTTTCTTATTCATTTTAGGTTTGTTATTTTTTTTATTTTCTTTGTATTCTGTCTTTAACATCTTCATTTCTTATATTTTTCTGTCCAGCTTCTACTTGCCAGTAGACAGAACTAGATATGTTTGTTCTCCTGGTCTATACATAAGCAGAGATTTATGTAACTTAGGATACATAACTATGTTTTCTGGCTGACTTTCCTAAGACTCAGCAATTTTTTCAGAAAATAAATAGTGTTAAAATTTCTCATTGTACATATGACAATAGTGTCAAATAATAGCCATCTGTCCTAACAGAAATATATGCAGAAGTTGCATCACATTAAGTTACAGGAATATTTTAATAAGTGTGTGCTTCATTGAATAATGGTAACAACAGCTGGCCAGTTAAAGCGAATACGTGTCTTTCAAGGAGCCTCTGGCTATAAGAGAAACAGAAATGGCCCCATAAAAGCACAAAAGCTGTTCCTGTTATAAGTAATGGGAGCTTGGCTGTGTGAGCATATAGAAAACCATTTCACACACATGTGTTCGCTCAGATAATGATTTGAGCACTTCGCTCTCTTTTACTGGGTAGAAAGAAAATCAAAATTTTGACTTTCTTCTTATGAATCTGTTTGCAGTGAAATAGAAATTTGGATTTCATACATGTTCACTGTTTCAACATATATACTGGTGGAACTCAGGGATTTTGGTCCCATGTAAATCTGTCATAAGCTTTTTTTACATACTGTACTGTGTGCATCTTTAATGTTCTACAAAATAAACAGTAGACATAAACTCAGCTACTATATTTACCAATTATACTATACATACACTGTACAAAAGATGCAGAAAAGAGAATAGGTTTTAAAATGAAGGACAATAAAATATTGATGATTAATTAGTGTCATGTACTGTAATGTGTGGCCAAAAGCCCTACAACAAGTGGTTATAATATAAGTCAAAACAATTGGTTACATTAAAATAAGGTGTATGTAGTGCACATGGAATTTGTACTGTGACACTTATGCATACATTGTAAAAACACTGTCATCACAGACATCACTAATACTTCGTGATAATTATTACAGATGTCCTCCAGCAACATTATGTAAAAGTGACAGCCTAAAAAAATCTAAGATAGAATGACACAGAGTTTGTTGCAATTGTCACCATCAAAAATGCATGATTTCAAAATATGTGATGAAATTTCCAGAATTGGTAAAATTGTGACAGAGGATTCTGTTTTGCTCCTACTGAAAATCTACAAAAAATTTGTAGTCATTTTGAAAATTTGCAAGCTCCTCAGAACATCACCAAGTTTGCTTAATTTTGCATTCTGAGATTACAAAATCGCAAAACCCTGGAGGGACTGATTAATGAAAGCAGTGCTCCTTAGTATAATAGAGAAAGAACAAATGGAAGACAATATATTAGAGGTTTCTTCACTCTTGACCTTACTAATACTAATAAACTAAGAAAAAATAATAATCGCTAATGATAATCTGGACAATGTCCCTTATACACCACATTTGAAGAATAGTTTGTCTCAGGCCTTGCAATGCTGAGCACTAACACAGTGCTGTGCTTAAATCTTTTGCAGAACATTTCCATCAATAGGAGATTAGAGTGAACATGAAACTTCAGACAGAAATGCACAGCATCAGAAATCCACTAGAATGGCTGTAAGTGGGTGACCTAGAACCTGAGAACGAGTCCAGGCTCCACCGTGGAACCAGCTGTTTAGAATCAGACCTTTCTTTTTCATTATTGTGGCATCACTAAGTTAGACATACAATGCCTTGCATAAATATTCACCCCCTTTGAAACATCCACATTGTGTAGTGTTACAATGTGGAATTGAAATTTACTTAACATACCCTATGATTTAATTTCAAATATAGATAAAATTGGTCATGACTTGGTCCAATTGTCTTTGACTGCTATTACAACTGCAGTTGTAACAACTGGTTCCTGCTATTTATGGCTGTTCTTGACAAAATATTTTTTAAATAAGTGAAGTCTAATACATTAAAAATATTGCCATGTGTGACTAACCTGCTAACGTAAACCAAACCAAGATACAAAAAGGTCATTATTTGCAATTGCAACAGGAAACAACTCACCTAAAGCCTGAAATATTTCACACACAATAGCCACCAGAAACACTCATCACCTACCGCTTTATCCGAACTACCTCGGGTCACGGGGAGCCTGTGCCTATCTCAGGCATCATCGGGCATCGAGGCAGGATACACCCTGGACGGAGTGCCAACCCATCACAGGGCACACACACACTCTCATTCACTCACACACTACAGACAATTTTCCAGAGATGCCAATCAACCTACCATGCATGTCTTTGGACCGGGGGAGGAAACCAGAGTGCTCGGAGGAAACATGCACGGGGAGAACATGCAAACTCCGCACACACAAGGCGGAGGCGGTGGCTTACCCACTAAGCCACCGTGCCCCACCAGAAACAAACCAGAATAAACTACTGTGTGTTTTGTGAACATATAATCTTATTATAGAAATGCAATATTAGATGTGATGATACAGATAAATGGTTGGGTGTTTACCTATGTACTATATTTTCTGTAAAATTGGTGTACTTGGAATTATCTTTTCTCTTTACCATTGTGTATTGATTTCCAATACATATCCAACACCTAGTAGACAAAAAGGGGATTAGAGTTTTCTAAAAATAGTAACCTAAATA